>NC_083776.1:21343567-21603567 GCF_963514075.1 Conger conger
TTTAGTTTACAGAATTTTTGGTGCATATTTTATCAAGGGTGCCAATAATTCTGAACCTTACTGTAAGTATACCCACATTATGTTCAATGAGATAACAATAAAATAATATTCAACATTCAGAAAAATGTTGCCGATGTTCTCGCTTCTCAGTAAATTGGTGTGTCAAACATAAGACATAACAGTGCCCCCTATGTTCGCCTACACGACAATGAATTGCTAGCATTAAAAAAATAGTGAGTGGTATGAATTCTAACAAAGCAGCCAGTACAGTAAGTGAACACTGCCTCGGGTAAGCTATCAGTGCTCATATAGGCCTACTAACAGCTACCTACTTAGCCACCAATACAGATATGCCTGGCATTATTATCAAAGGCTAACAGCAAATGCCAATATAACAATATAACGTAACGTAAAAGCATGTCAGCATGGTTAGAAGTTTCCTTAGCCATGCAAATGAGTTAGCAAAAGAAAATCAAAGCTTCCGATATCCAGAGGAAAACAGAAATTACGACTCACATTCATGTGTAATTCTGTTTAACTTTAGACATCACTGCGTAAAGCCCAAGCCATAACTTTCTGAATGTTACACTCAGCCCCCAGCCGCAGTTCTAATTTTACAATTGTACGTGCCATACACTGTTCGAAAACTTATACTATCCGCTACTAGGTAAAAGAGTCACAATCAAATAGAATCAACTAAAAGATTTTACCAATGTGGACACCAGCTATTGGAGACAGTATTGATCTGGAATTCCCATAGTAAAAATACATTTATTTGAATGTCACCCTGGATATTAGTAAAGTTGATACTTTAAACTGGACAATATTGTGCAGAATCAATGCATGTATACAATCTATGAATACAAATAATGCAATGTGATGAAACAACTGATGAAACAATGGGCTCTGCATTGAGCTGGCTGAGATAAAAAGAGAGAAGGAGAGGGATAGAGCGAGAGAATGAGAGAGGGATAAAGCGAGAGAGAGAGAGAGAGAGAGAGAGAGAGAGAGAGAGAGAGGGCTGCTGGCTAAATTAAGCCATTGTGACTCAAAATCCTCCTTTAATAAGGTTCATGCTGTCTACAACTTCATCATTTTCTGCTGAATGATAATTACTTTATTCAATCATGTTCAAGGTTTTAGTGAAAGCTAGCATTGATTGATTAACTTCAATTACCATGCTTACATTTGCATAGATAAAAACTGCTTTTCAATTTGTGAGTGGCACACGGGTGGAAGGCCTGCCTTGATATTTGCATTTCAATGTGAATGGTGGAGAATGAAGGTGCTGCAAGGGTCTGATCAGTGCTAAGCCCTTTCTGCTTGGCTGCTTGAGGGTTTTTTTTCTTCTCTTTTTTCTTCCATAAACACTGTTATGCTGTTGGTTGGTTCCAGCCGGTCAGAGGTAGCTGAGGGGGGAACCCTGTGTACAGTTGGGTTTGACGGATGTGTGAGGGATTAGGTGGGCTGTGTGAAAACACCATGAAGCACATCGTGTTTATTGTCCCGTGTAAGGAGCCCCAGACAGTGCCATCCCATCTCTTTCATGTGCACTGAGGGTTTGGTGTGATGTCTGAAGGACTTGTTCACAGCCCAACAGAGCTTTTCTTTGAGGACATGGACCTACATTATAACTCAGATACTGAAAATCAGATAATTGATTACTGTGACTAAAAAGTAAAAATAAAAATTTTGATGTAATTTTATTAAATATTGATTTGTTTTTTTTCCCCAAAAGTTCAAGGGGGAATCAAGTTTTCCTATAAAAGAAAAAAAAAAAACAACAACTTTGACTTCACTTGTGAATTGTAGTACTTTGCTCATGCTCTTGATGGTTAATGCTATAGATGAACTAGCATGTGTCTAAAGTAGGCCCATATAGAGTAGTACTAGAGGCAGGCAGGGGGTTTTCAAGACCAGGCTTGATACAGTGCCAGAAGTGGTTTCATTTGTAGGTAAACTGAGCACTAGGTATACTTCAGTTATAATGGTAATCATTGTTGCGCTGAATGGCCTGTTCCTCTTCATTATGTTGTTATAACATCAGTACTATTGTATGCAGTATATATAGTACTGTATAAAATTCAGAGGAAGTATGTTTTATGTTTTTTTCAAGGGATTTCACATTAAGTGCAGGTAATTTATTTTTCAGTCTCAGAAAATGCAGGAAACATTCAGTATATTTTACACAGAAACCTCCGTAACTATGTACAATATCAAATGTTTCGGTATTTAGTGTGCCCACCCTTTGCCTTGAGACTTGCTTTGAGTTTTTCAAAGGAACTGCAAGGACATTTTTCCATTCTTCTTGTAAGCACCAAGTCTTCAAAGTTGGTTGCATTTTCTGCTTCCCTTGGTCGAAGTAATCCCAAACACATTCAATGATGGTAAAGGAAATACAAATAAAAATATAAGCCAAGTCGCATAAAAATCCATAAAAAAATCGAATCACTTTTTACACCAAATTTAGCACTACGGCGGGAGCTAGCACCAATCAGCACTGCTAGTGGAGCCAATCAGTGGTAATCCAACAGAAACCTACCTTACGCCTGGCAAAATGCAACTAATTGCGTGCCACCATTGTGGACTAGCAGTCATACTGGGCTAATGACATGGCTCAGGCTGAACCATGCAGTGTGTAGGCTAGGGGCCCCAGCCCGTGCTCCCCACCAGCATCTTTCAAAGTCACTGGGGAATCATTTATTTTGTTTTGTCAAAGTTTTGAGAGTGATCGGCATTCATAATGCGGTGCAATTACACAGCTAGTCAACTTATCGTGTGAATAAATGAACAAATGTTAAAATTGCAGAGGCTATTGAATTGTGCCATTTCTTTTTATATAATTATTTTATTTTACAAATCTATATGCTGTTATGTAAAAATGATGGATCATTAGACGACTGATCTAGTGACATCACTGGGGCTACAAAACACTGTTGGGTGTGCATTCATTGTCTAATAGCACACGGGGCAGGGCTGACTATCTGAATATATCAACAAACTTATCAATGTATTGCTTTGCATGAATTTTTTACTCTCCGAATGTTGTTACTTGCAATGAGTAAATGGTAAATGGTTGGCATTTATATAGCGCCTTTATCCAAAGCGCTGTACAATTGATGCTTCTCATTCACCCATTCATACACACACTCACACACCAACGACCAGCTCGTCAGGAGCATTTGGGGGTTAGGTGTCTTGCTCAGGGACACTTCGACACAGCCCGGGTGGGGGATCGAACCGGCAACCCTCCTACTGCCAGACGACCACTGTTACTGCCTGAGCCATGTTGCCATGAGTACTGGTCAGTTCATCATTAAAAATGCATATGGAAATTCCTTTCAAAATATTCTAAATAAAATTCATTGACATCACTATTTAGGATTAAACCTTCTGATCATGAGTGCAATAACCAATGCCCTCAAACCATCACAGTGAATCGTGAAAGAAAGCAGCATACATTCTGTCCTCAAAACAGCATACATTCTGTTTTCACAGCTTATTCAATATATCCTTTATATACAGTAACGTACTGTATGTTTCAGTTCCCTTCCTTAAGACCATGGGTCTGTGCACGTACATAAAAAAAACTGTAAAATGAACAGCATTTCGAGCATGCCGGAGCTTCCAGGTGACTGTCAACCTTGCGTTTCATCAGCTTATGTTGTTTTCGTAAACGCGGGCATGCTAAATGTGCTCTGTCTTTCAACACAGAGCCCAGTTCATTTGCATGATTTCATGCTTAGTGCTATTTTTTTGGATAAATTATGCAGACTCCCTTCTTTGTTGGTAATGCGCTGAATGGATAACTCTGATGGAACAAGTGTCAGTGTGCCTTTAGAATTACACCTGTGAAATATGCAAATGCATTACAAACGGTAATGAGCTTATTTATTTTAATTTACAAAGTTGAAATTAGCATTAGGGTGACTAAATGACCTGGAAGTTAATAATCTGTCTGCAAGGCTTAACAAGCTTACCCTTTCATACGTTAGCAAGCCTAAATGACTCCTTTAACTTGGTGAGTTGTATCATTGCATGTGTGCTTTAAAATATCTAATGGCGTAATCACATACTGCTGCCTTAGAGGGGAATTCCCAGATGGGGTGGTATGATTAGTTAATTCACTTTGCTATTTAGAAATGAGCATCTGGAAACACAGGTTGCACTAATACTACTGGGTCTTTGCATTTCCTCTAAATTAATGTCATTCAGTTCATTTAACCATCAGAGATGCAAAAAAGGGAACGGTTAATAGAATTATTTTATTGCATTGTTGTGACTATCAGAATTGTGAAAGTTAACTTTTACTTTCACTACTTCACTATTTTTCACTACTTTTCACTATTGCTGCTTAAGGAGCTTTTTTCTATATATATATATATATATATATATATATATATATATATATATATATATATATAGTTTTTTTAATCCCCAGAAAAAAGCTTTTAAGTGTGACAAACATGCAAAAGAATAAGAAATAAGGAAGGGGGCAAACACTTTTTATACAGTGGTGTGAAAAAGTGTTTGCCCCCTTCCTTATTTCTTATTCTTTTGCATGTTTGTCACACTTAAATGTTTCAGATCATCAAACAAATTTAAATATTAGTCAAAGACAACACAAGTAAACACAAAATGCAGTTTTTAAATTAATGTTTTTATTATTAAGGGAGAAAAAAATCCAAACCTACATGGCCCTGTGTGAAAAAGTGATTGCCCCCCCTGTTAAAACATAACTTAACTGTGGTTTATCAAACCTGAGTTCAATTTCTCTAGCCACACCCAGGCCTGATTACTACTCTCAATCAAGAAATCACTTAAATAGGACCTGCCTGACAAAGTGAAGTAGACCAAATGATCCTCAAAAGCTAGACATCATGCCAAGATCTGAAGAAATTCAGGAGAAAGAGAGAAAGAGAGAAAGAGAAAGAGAGAAAGATCTATCAGTCTGGAAAAAGGTTATAAAGCCATTTCTAAAGCTTTGGGACTCCAGCAAACCACAGTGAGAGCCATTATCCACAAATGGCGGAAACATGGAACGGTGGTGAACCTTCCCAGGAGTGGCCGGCCGACCAAAATTACCCCAAGAGCGCAGCGACGACTCATCCAAGAGGTCAGAAAAGACCTCAAAAATGGCCTGCATGGCAGAGTTCCAAGACGAAAACCACTGCTGAGCAAAAAGAACATTAAGGCTCGTCTCAATTTTGCCAGAAAACATCTTGATGATCCCCAAGACTTTTGGGGAAATACTCTGTGGTCTGACGAGACAAAAGTTGAACTTTTTGGAAGGTGTGTGTCCCATTACATCTGGTGTAAAAGTAACACCGCATTTCAGAAAAAGAACATCATACCAACAGTAAAATATGGTGGTGGTAGTGTGATGGTCTGGGGCTGTTTTGCTGCTTCAGGACCTGGAAGACTTGCTGTGATAATTGGAACCATGAATTCTGCTGTCTACCAAAAAATCCTGAAGGAGAATGTCCCGCCATCTGTTCGTGACCTCAAGCTGAAACGAACTTGGGTTCTGCAGCAGGACAATGATCCAAAACACACCAGCAAGTCCACCTCTGAATAGCTGAAGAAAAACAAAATGAAGACTTTGGAGTGGCCTAGTCAAAGTCCTGACCAGAATCCTATTGAGATGCTGTGGCATGACCTTAAAAAGGCGGTTCATGCTCAAACCCTCCAATGTGGCTGAATTGCAACAATTCTGCAAAGATGAGTGAGCCAAAATTCCTCCACAGCGCTGTAAGAGACTCATGTCAAGTTATCGCAAACGCTTGATTGCAGTTGTTGCTGCTATGGGTGGCCCAACCAGTTATTAGGTTTAGGGGGCAATCACTTTTTCACACAGGGCCATGTAGGTTTGGATTTTGTTTTCTCCCTTAATAATAAAAACCTTCATTTAAAAACTGCATTTTGTGTTTACTTGTGTTGTCTTTGACTAATGTTTAAATTTGTTTGATCTGAAACATTTAAATGTGACAAACATGCAAAAAAATAAGAAATCAGGAAGGAGGCAAACACTTTTTCACACCACTGTATATATATATATACACACACACTCATTGACCACTTTATTAGGTAGACCTATACACCAGCTTTTTAATGCAAATATTTAATAAGCATGTGGCAGCAACTAAATGCAGACATGGTCAAGAGGTTCAGCTGCTTTTCAGACCAAATTTAAGAGTAGGGAAGACATGTGATCTAAGTGACTTTGATCATGGGATGATTGTTGGTGCCAGACAGGGTGGTTTGAGTATCTCAGAAATTTATGATCACGTGGGACAGTGCGAAAAACAAAAAACATTCTGTTAACAGCAGTTTTGCTCTACACTCACTGAGTGTATATTTTTTCAGTATTAGTGGTTGTTTTTGATTGGGCCAGATCCAAACATATTTATTGTTTACATTTCTTTGATGGACTGGTGGCTTTACATGGTAGGTAAAGGGTCAAGAAAATAAACTTCCAGTCACCATAAGGCAGCTTGTACAGCAGTTCTGTGTTTCTAGAGGCTGTGCATATGAACAGATTCATTTAAAAATGAGTGTTAATTCACAATTAAAAACATACATTTGTGTTTGTATAGTACACTTTTTTCCACAGCAGTCTCAGGTATGAGCCATAGGAAACCAAAAATATTAAATCAAATAAAAGTAATTTGTACATATGTACAATATCGGGAGGGATAATATAAAATCTGCTTCAGAGTTTCAGTGTATTATCTTGCTTTAGACCACAAAACTCAGTATTGTAAAGCCAGAAGATTGTCAGAAGCTTATCTGAAGATCGTAAATATGCTTACCTGCACTGCCAATTGAAAAAATTAACTAAAACTGGAATAAAGTGTTTCATCACATTTTTATAACATAAAATGAACTATCCATTTGAATTTGATTCTGCAGAATTTGTGTTGCAATGCCGTATCTACATTTGCTCTATATGGAGTTCCTTTCTGACAAAATGTCAAAAATGATGACACAGAACATATCTTGTATTAATATAAAATGTAAGTGCTGTTAGGAAAGTTAGGTAGGAACCCATTAAGTGATTTGAGGGCAGGTGCCCAACTGTCACAATTTAGGAATTCCAAGTGTGTGCTATAAACCTCACTGAATCTTATAAATGAGGTTTATAACAATGCATATGAATGAGTTCATTTTGTGTGTTTTTACAGTACCTACATTTTAATAGGGAACAGCATTCTGTCCTCTCAAATACATATGAAATAAATATGTTATCTTGAAGTGGTTGGACACTTTAATGGATATCTAAATTAGATGGGGCATCAGAAAAATGTATTTAAAAAAAGACACCAACTGTACTTTGCTTATGCCTAAAAACAGGCCTTCTCAAACGTTTTTCATGAGATGCTTTGTCTTTACATGTGTATTTAACTTTGCGTTACTTGAATGAATGCTTGGGTCTTTTCATGAATAATTTCAGTCATGTTGAATGTTGATTTAGAATCTGCATGGGCGTACAGCAGAGAGCAAGGGGAAATGAAGTGAGATAGAGCACTGGGAATGTGAATGAAAGAAAGGCTCAGGTCGGACCCCGGGAGGACTTCTGCTGCATTTGATGCAGACAAAAACCAGGTTGATCTCCTCCATTTGAGGATGTCTACTCCCATCACTTCACAATGTGTGCAATAATGGAGTATTGGTGCCACGCACTCTGCACTTATGTCTTTTCATTTGTCTAATTTGACTCGGGCAGGTTTGGGGACGGGGGGGGGGGTGTCGGAAGAGGACCCCAGGAGGTCTGTTCATCACCCCTCCCCCATTGCCTCCCGCTGTCTGGATAGATCCCCTCTTTCTCTCTGAAGACCCTCCTGCTGGGACTCACAGATGATGGAGGCCTGATGGCGCTGGCAGGCCTCAGCTCCCTCTCTCTCTTTCACTTTGTTGGCTCATCTTTTCAATCACTTCTTTTTCCCCCACTCTTATGCCTTCATAGAGCTGAACACAGCTCAAACAGTACAGACGTTTGTGGACATATTCGGCACTTCATTTACATTTTGCAGTAAATGGAAGCACTGTTTTCCAAGAGATTTAGGGAATTAAAATATTATTTCTGAATGATAAAGAATAAATAGGATTTCAATGTGTGATAAGGATTTCCAATCAAGTGTGTGTCCATCCATCTTTTCTCTAAACTGGGTATTCCTGGTAAGGGTTGTGTGGGGGGGGGGGGGGGTGGACCCTATCCCAGCATGCAGTGGGCGAGAGGCAGGAATACACCCGGGACAGGACACCCAATTCGCTCACACATTCATACCTATGGATACTTTAGAGTCTCTAATTAGCCCCACTGCATGTCTTTGGACTGTGGGAGAACACGCAAAATCCACGCAAAGGCCTTTGGTCAGGGTTTAAAGTCAGCACCTTCTTACTGCCACAGTGCTATTCACTGCACCACTGTGCCACCTGTCTAAAGAACTAAAGGAGGTTAAATTATAACTGCGTAAGGTTAACTTATAACTGCTCTAAATTATCCAAACTATATATATGACTTGAATTGGGACTGCTGTTTTTTAATGACTGCAAATGGAAAACTTTACCTGCCTCTAAAGTTTAATGAGTACCAGCCCTTCAATCTAATGTGGAAGTGTGATGGCCCATTGGGCGGATAAATTTACAGTGATGACAACACTGATGCTGTCACAAAAATGGCCTTGAGGATCAGAAATCTGGAAGCCAAAAGTTAAGCCTTAAATCTGAGCATTTGCTTAAAAAAAGACATTGTATTCCTCTGTAAAGATGAGGTGAGCTGTGCTCTGGGAAGCTGTTTAACCTGAAACCCAGCATATGGCTGCCAGCAGTCCTGCAGCACACTGGAGCTGGCCGTCCCAGGGGCCCCAGTGTTGGGATTACGCGTGGCAGGGGATGAACTCGCGGCCCTCTGTAATTAAAACACCAGCAGTTTAAGCCCCGCTCGTAATAAAGCAGCGTTTCTGTGACTGGAGGGCCCTACCGGCGCCTAACAGCGCTCTGCTAGCCCTCAGTAGCGCGCTATCCTCGGGCAAGCCCCGCGCCATGAAGCCAGTAACAGCCTTACCCACACGTTTGTAAAAAAAACTGTCTGCTGTCTGATTTACCCTTAGGAAGCTGTGGATTTACAAGCCTGAAAACTCTCCAGAACTCTCCTTTTGTTATACGCTCATCACTGAGCTGACCAGTTCTGTGTCATCGTCTCACTTCCTGATACACAGCTAATGATGAAGCTAACTGCAAGCATTGAAGTGGTCAGCTATGTAATTGTACTAATTCATCCTTGTATGGGGTTGACCTTATGGAATATGATTATTCACACCTGAATTGCACAAGGGCCCAAGAGGCTTGTTAAGCATTTGATAGCAAATAATGTATCATTAACAAATAACCATCTTTACACATACAGTAATTGCATTGCTAATTAACAACAGAAATTGTCCTAGTAGCTAGAGAAGCAGGCAACAGCTTGTGATCAACAACATATTGTGCAAAGCAATAGTACAGACCTATCAGGCACCTGGGAACAATTTTATTTAAAAATCCTTGCTGTGTGTTGTTTTTTTTATTATTAATGGGAATTCATAATAACAGCATCCTTGTACATTTTATTCATTACTCCAATGAAATACTCCAGGCATTACCACCACTGAAGTGGTTTATTTTATGGAGCCAAACATTAGTTATGCATGGATACCAGTTGTGAAATCAAGTGGTCTACAGTAACTGCATAAACCCAAATTATTTGTGCATTTTAATATGCCCACCCATGCCTTATAATTATGCATTACTTTACACTTTCATAATTGACAGAAAATATGAAGCGGGCCAGGGGTCACCTATTAGAATGACTTTTCATTTAATTTTTTTGACAGCCCAATACACAGATGCAGGGTGAATTTGTTCAGGACATACAGTACATGCACAGGGGAACCTTTTCCTGAAAATCCTGCTCTCGTCCCCCCAGGGCCAGGTCCACTTCCCTTTTAATTGCATAATTCTGTTTCTTTCCCGCACAACACACAGTCCCTCAACATGCCCACCCTTTGCTTTGAGACTTGCTTTGAGTTTTCCAAAGGAACTGCAAGGACATTTTTCCATTCTTTTTGTAAGCACCAAGTCTTCGAAGTTTGTTGCATTTTCTGCTTCCCTTGGTCAAAGTAATCCCAAACTCATTCAATGATGGTGAAGGAAATACAAATAAAAATTTTAAATGATAAATCGCATAAAAAACCATTAAAAAATCACTTTTTACACCAAATTTAGCACTACAGGAGGGAGCTAGCACCAATCAGCACTGCTAGTGGAGCCAATCAGTGAACAGAAACCTACCTTACGCCTGGCAAAATGCAACTAATTGCGTGCCGCCATTGTGGACTAGCAGTCATACTGGGCTAATGACATGGCTCAGGCTGAACCATGCAGTGTGTAGGCTAGGGGCCCCAGCCCGTGCTCCCCACCAGCATCTTTCAAAGTCACTGGGGAATCATTTATTTTGTTTTGTCAAAGTTTTGAGAGTGATCGACATTCATAATGCGGTGCAATTACACAGCTAGTCAACTTATCGTGTGAATAAATGAACAAATGTTAAAATTGCAGAGGCTATTGAATTGTGCCATTTCTTTTTATATAATTATTTTATTTTACAAATCTATATGCTGTTATGTAAAAATGATGGATCATTAGACGACTGATATAGTGACATCACTGGGGCTACAAAACACTGTTGGGTGTGCATTCATTGTCTAATAGCACACGGAGGGGGTGTCTCGGTGGCGCAGCCTGTAGAGCACTGACCGCATGCTCATTGCGAGCCGCGACGTTGGCGGTTCGAATCCGACCTTCCGACATTTGTCGCATGTCTTCCCCTCTCTCTCGCTCCCATTCTTCCTGTCTCTCTATACTATATACTGTCAAATGAAGCTGAAAAAGGCCTAAAAAATTATAGCACACGGGGCAGGGCTGAATATATCAACAAACTTATCAATGTATTGCTTTGCATGAATTTTTTACTCTCCGAATGTTGTTACTTGCAATGAGTACTGGTCAGTTCATCATTAAAAATGCATATGGAAATTCCTTTCAAAATATTCTAAATAAAATTCATTGACATCACTATTTAGGATTAAATCTTCTGATCATGAGTGCAATAACCAATGCCCTCAAACCATCACAGTGAATCGTGAAAGAAAGCAGCATACATTCTGTCCTCAAAACAGCATACATTGTTTTCACAGCTTATTCAATATATCCTTTATATACAGTAACGTACTGTATGTTTCAGTTCCCTTCCATAAGACCATGGGTCTGTGCACATACATAAAAAAAACTGTAAAATGAACAGCATTTCGAGCATGCCGGAGCTTCCAGGTGACTGTCAACCTTGCGTTTCATCAGCTTATGTTGTTTTCGTAAACGCGGGCATGCTAAATGTGCTCTGTCTTTCAACACAGAGCCCAGTTCATTTGCATGATTTCATGCTATTGGGAGTGCTATTTTTTTGGATAAATTATGCAGACTATTTAAGTCCAAGCTGGGGAATTGTAGTTCCATGGCTCCTTTACTACAACTACTATTCCGATAAGTAATCAAAATAGCTTCAAATGTGTATATAGACAGCATGCCAAATGTTAGGCCTTGATCAATTGCAAACTATGCATTTGTGTGATGCCATTTAAAATACAGAGGCTTCACAGCATTGATAATGTAAAAGAGGTTTCCATCAACAGATGCCCGGGATAGTTTCAATTTATAAATGATCTTGATGATTTTATTTAGGGTTCATGGCTCACTATGGGAATGCTGAATTACACAAATGCACCGTGAGTTCATTAGAAGGTACTAGCAAAAGTAATTCCCAAGGAAGAAATCCTCTGAGCTAGAACTTGGCATCAAAACAGGGAACATGGCTGCACAGAAATTACTCAACGAAGGCCTGAAACCACTTTGACATCACAAAAGGTCAACTGTCAACCATCCCAATAGCCACGCGTGCCTCCTAACAACTCAGGATATACGAGTCTGTAAGCCATCTCTCCTCTTGGAAAGATTAATGCCAAGACATACTTAATATTGTTACTGTTCAAAAGGCAGCTTCAATAGCTGAAATAATTAGATAAATTGAATCAGATGGATATGTAGAAATGTTATTGTGTATATTAGTTCAACAAATATATAAAAACACATATACTATAATACATTATTTTAAGAGGATTGGTGTTAGAGAAGAAAACCTCCTTCACAAAAGAGAACCTCCATCTTTTAAGCCGGGAGGGTGACAATGTTTTGGTAAAAGGATATCATTAATCATTGGCATAATCTGATGACATCAGGTCATGCCCTGCTAAGTGTGTTTTCCTCATTATGTTAATATGCTGGAGAAGGACACGTTTCCATACTTTTCATTCCTGTACCCGGTTCTTGCATGACAACGCAGCTGTCAATTAAAAAAAAAAAAGGACATGAGATCAAAATTATATTTTATTATTTATATTACAGCCAAACATTGCAGAGTTTTCCAAAAATCTAAATATTGCAGAATATTTGAGTGTAGCAGACATACACATTGTCTAAGTAATGTTTCCCTAGATATTATCAACATCAGCCGTTATCATTTTGAAATCATTTATACTGTATGTATCACTCCGCGTTGTCCACAGCAAATAAATCTTGCATCAGGTTTAAATTTCTCAAGCCCCACCCTGAGATAATGAATGGGCTGTGAGCATTTCCCTGGCAGCAGAAAATAAAGCTTCAAGCTATTTACTGTCTCCTTGATATATGAAGTTTTTGGTTTTGATTGTGTGTGATTATGTTCGGAGAGGGTGACCTTTAGTGGCAACAGTATTGTAATGTAATGAGGATGTGTCAGAGGACTGGAGTACAGTCAAGTGCCATGATTCCCATCTGCATCATAGGGATCAATACTTCACCCTCAGATAGCTCACCAGCCTAAAAAACAAAAGAATATCTGACAAATAGCAGTGGAAATTCCTTAGGTAATAAAGCAACATAAATATTGCCATAGCACAATTTCAAAATGATGTTGCATCATGTCGACAACAAAAAAATCCAAATCACCTTTCCAAAACTAAAATGTCTCGGGCAACAAATGATCCAACCTGGTCTCACAATCCTCCACAATTCCAATCAAGGAATTTCCAGCATCCTAAATTTTGTACTGTACTTATTCGATAAATTATTGACTCACATCACATGACTTGAAGAGTTTCTCCTGGTCAATACGAGCCAGAACGGAAATCCAGCATTTGCTGAAAAAATAAAGGTAAACCAACGATACTGTATTTCTAACATACATTTTATTATTTCATAATTTACCATTCCTAGGCCCCACCCACTCCAGTGACCTCGGTCAAAACATTCCTTCAAGATGGCGCTACCCATACCATTAAGCCAGCTACTGCAATAAATAATAGATTGTTGCTGGAGATCAGGGCTGCGTTTCCCAAAGCCTTCTTAACACCTTAACGTTTCAGCGTGTTTCCCAAAACGTTCTTAGCTACATATACCTTCTGTACGTTGCACTTTCGTAAGGTTCGTCTGGACCGCTCTTAGCTATGTTGTCAGCTCAATCCGCTAGTGGCCACCACTGTTTCAACTGCAAGCCTCTGAAATCAGCTGTTGCTCTTAGTTACATTTCAATCTGTTAAGCAATATGTACACTAATAATTCTACAATTGTAGCTAATAATATTACTAAAATACCACATTAATGGGACTGTTTTCATGCAAAGAATAAAAGTGTACATTATGAAGGATGCATGTTGCACATTATTGAACATCTTGCCTAATTGCCTTTTAAGTGACATTTATAAACTGACGATTTCCCACTTTCTCTGTGGGCTGGAGCGATGTTTAACCATAGTTCTTTTTTGTATTGTTGGACACCGTAGTCCTAAAACTGTAAAATAATTTCCACCCCATGTCCTCTAACAATATCTCCATTTTGTTTGCTGTGAAGCTGTGGGATGGCGTCTTTCTTAGTTTTTTTCCCGCCATAACTTATGTTGTTTTCTTGTTGGTTTTTTGAAAATGTCAGCTAATTAGAGAAAATAGAGAATTACACCATTAATGTGATGATGCTTCTCGCAAATCAACCCTGATTGCAAAGTAATTTAAGGCACCATGACAAAGATATAAAAATAATGTAAAAAGCAAAACAAAAACATGACATGCCAAAGAAGGCATAGTGCTAGGTGGCATAGCGGGATAAGGTGTGATTCCACAATCTGATATCACAAACCGTATATATAATTTGGGGAAAATTATATATACGGTTGGATAATTTAGTTTGTAAGTTTTTAATTATATTAATAAATTCCCACCACTCATGATAAATGCAATATATTTAAGCAGTGTTTTATTCATAAAGAACACTACGTTCTCTCGTAACACAGTCACTCAGTCGCTGCATGGAGTAAATAATCGATCATAGAAAGGTTGATGGGCCTAGTAACGGCGCAGGTAGAAGCTATGCCTTAAGCAACCAGCTATGGGATAGTTCGGAGAACACGCCTAGAAAAGTAAACAACTTTAGTAAGCTATATCTTTCAAGTCTTCGTAAAACGCTGAGAGACAGCATTATTGGGAAACGCGGCCCAGATGCCATTCCTTCAAGCTGATAGCTGGCTATGCTCATTTGGGTGTCCAGTCAAGTGCTTTGATAAAGACAACATAGTGAATAAAAAGTACTTGGAAGAAATACAAAGTGAACAAAGTAATATTCTGTTACAACTATAGCTAACGTTAGTCACTGAACCTTATTTGTGGTGAAAGGTTTTGGTTTCCAGACGAAAACCCAGCTACATTTGGCTGAAAATTGAAAGCTTTACTAGATGACTTGGACTTAGCTAGCCTGGCTATATCCTGGTAAAACCTGAGCCTTTAGAACCTTTATTGGGGTTATTGCTATCGGGATATAAGTGAGTCTGTGTATATCAAAACAGCTGTCAAGCAACATGTAGATGTCCACCCGTCTAGACATCATGATTCTGGCTTTTGCTGACTGAGTAACTCTAGCTACCTACTGGTGAAGAGTATCACAAAAGTCTTATCTATTAACTCATTGTGTAGCATAGTGAACTTTCAGAGGGCACTCTTGAATCTAACATTAGCTGACGTTAGCCAACCTTGTTTACATTACTTTAGCACTATACTTTGTTGACACTTGTCATAAAATGTCAGGGGGAGTGTGCAGTAAAGCAAGTCTTTGCAAAAGCAAACCAGTCATTATTTCCAAGTGTCACTTTTAGACTGGGAGGTTATTGAACAAGCTGGGGCAAATATGACAGTAAACATTAATAACGTTATAAAGTCAGCCTAAAGCACTAAAGTAGTTAGTCTCTCCAACGTTAACGTTTGTACTAGGCTTATACTACCACGGCACTGAAAAATAACCAACCATCTATAGCAAATATGGCATTCTAACATGGCATGTGGGTGTGCATTATTTTTGTTTATACAATGGATAGGTCCAGTCCATTGTCTTTATTGGTCAGTTTGCATTCCAACAATATCAACAATATACGCAAGGCTAATTGGAATGGTCACACATCTTTTAAAATCATTACGCGTTTGTAGATCATCTCCTTTGTAATCAAAATGAACCTAACTTAATGTTATCATAATCTCGCTGCTAGTAGCCTACCAAAGTAAGATAAAAAGAGTGAGTTTAAAGTGTCATTTGATTTGGAAATGAGTAGGAACGAAAAAATACAACTTAGGCAACATCCTCAGATCTAAATACCAGCAAGAGCACCAAACCTGGCGAAACAAAAGATGACTCATAACAGAGTTATTAAAATTTTCTGGCATGTCCCGATGAACATCTACAACAAAAAAAATTATTTGTGTGTGACAGTGTCGTCTGGTGTACTGTAAACTAGCAAGCTAGCTAATATTAATGCAGTGGGGATACATTATTGCAATAGTGTTGCTTAGCTAAGGTTAGTGCAGTGGTGATACGTTGGCACCGTTGCTTCGATAGTGGAGTGGGGGATACATTATTGCTATTTCACAAAGTTCACAATACCTTTGCTTAGCAACCAATAAACTACTGTTCAGTGGAGGAAATAATTTACCATAAAACATAGTTCCATAAAAAATACATTAATTTAAAGTTTGTCCTGTCTTTCGTTTGTGAAATTTTTAAAGATAAATGTGGTATATTGTGCATATTGGCACAGCTAGGGGGTGTAACCACTGTTCTGCCTGGGCTTTGTGTTGCTAGTAGCATAGGTAACATCTGCCTGCTTCATACAAAGCTGTGATCTGATTGGACATGGTGAGCTTCAAGCAAGGTCAAAGTTTAAACAATTTGAACCCTGATGGCTCTCAATTTGACTTTATTTTGAGCTGTCTACTATGCCAGGCTTAGATGACCAACTTGGCTGCAACTCTCCCTCCATAGGAATCTCATGGCTTGAAGCCATGTTGAGAGTTTTGACGCTGATCATGTGAAAGTGGCTTAAGGGTTACACAACAACAGTCTTGTTCAGAGCCACCAAAACCGTAGGACCAGAGGCCGGTCCACAAAGCAGGATTACCGAGTTACTGTAGTTACTGCATTAGTTAGTTAAATATTTTAAAGCATTGCGGAAAATTGCTAATCCTGCTTTGTGGAACAGGCCCCAGCACTGAATTTAGATTTTGTTTAGTACAGAGCTTCCCCAAACTCAGTCCTGGGGGACCACGGTGTGTGCTTTTTTTTGTTACCGCCACAGCTGCAATACAAGTATTTAACAAGCTGTTAATTTCTCTTAATTAGGTGCCTTTCATTCCCTTAAGCCACATTATGTCAGAAATAGGTATGCAGGCTGCCAGGAAGAATAGAAATCCTGTTCACCTCGTGCTTATTATGCTATATCGGGAATTAATTTTTTTTTAACTGGTCCAATTAAACATTGGTGTGATCAATAGGCTCCAAATTAGTTAAAGTGTGGGCCTCTAAAACGAAGCAGATGATGAAGAATTAAAAAACAAAGCCAATGATAAGGAGCCAGGTTGAGGAAAAAGAACGAAAGAACTTAAAAACATGTTCAACAACCTCATTGGGAACCCATTGATTCATCTCGGTCATTAATTGAATCAGTTAAAACAATTTTTATCTACTTGTATGTAAGTATTTGCAATATAGCACTCTAAGCACAATGTTAAGAGTAAAGGTAAATAATCCCTCTGACCATGACCATGACCATAATTCAGTAAAAATGAACAGCTTGTTAAAATTCTGTGATTACAATTGTGGTTGGAACGAAAACAAGCATGTAGCTACACTGGTTCCCCAGGACTGAGCTGGGAACTACTGGTTTTGTGTATTCAGTGGTATGTAACGGACAGTATAGATGCACAATATGTACACGTTAAATCCACTGCAAATCGCTTTCAGATATACAGTATACACATGTAGTTCTGTATCCAGGCCTCAAAGTCAAACCTTTAATAATACATACATAAATAATACACCAAGGAATTTTGTGGGCACTTACAATAAATAATGTTTTAAGATATTGTATTTTTTATCAGAGAAACCCCACCATTAAGACGATGTTGTATTTTCCAAGACAGAATGGTAACCATCAGGGAAGGTTACCAGTCTGTATACAAAATGTCTGGGATGTTGCTTTTTTCTGCGACTAAAAAATAACTTAACAATACATAAACTTGTCTAGTTAATATACTGTATATATTTGTCATAACCCTTATAAGCATATTATAGCAGAAATTGTATTTGATGCAATACTTTTATTATGCACGTGTATCACAAACCCAAATTAATTTGTCATGAGGCAAAAGTAAGATTAGTACAGTTTCTCAACACTGTCTCCATGTGAACACTGCTTGAGTCATTGCAGGTACCAGTAAGTGAACAGGAGTACAGGTGACCCATTCATCATCAAAATATTAAGACTTATGCACGAAGACAGCACATTAATTCATATGACAATTAGGTCTGCTGGGACTATTTCAGCTGAATTTTCATGACTGTGGAAATCCTATATGAGTATAGCACATAAAATGAGTGATTTTGTTTGGGTGCAGGGATGGAACAATCAAAGAAATTAGATGGGTTTTTTTCCCCCACATCATGTAAATGTGTTAAGTGATACACCGGGCTGCTGCTTCTCAGCAATTTAATAAACATTCTAGTTTGATGATAGGAATACAATGCTACAAAAAGTTTAAGCTTACTCAGCCCGTATCACTGCGAGTGTAACGTGCCTTTAACTGGCAGCTAAATACCATTTTATGGGACTAACGAGGCCCCTTCCTTGTCTGTACTGTCGAGATGACTGACTGGGCCAACAGCCCACCTCTGGTTTGAAGGAAAAAAGAAAAAGAAAAAGACGAAACACCAATTAGAAAGCTTCTCCCTGCTGCACCCTCAGAAAAGCCAGGCTCTGCTAAAGGTCAGTGTGAAATTTGAATGACGGGGCTAAAGTCTTTTACTCATAATTTTTGTGTTTGCAGTAGAATTCTGAGCAATTCACAGCTTTAAAGGCCTTAAGTGAGAACAGCAATTAATTGTAATGAATAATCTGACAAATCTGGTTGACATATGGCTGCTAATACTCCCCCTTTCTAGTGGGAGCAGAGGGGGGATTAGATTAGCTGAAATGAAACCTGGGAGTGCCATGCCATCTGCATGTAGAGGTAGAGGAGATACACGACGAACAGGGAGTGGGAAGATTTCTGTCGTGTTCCTGGCTCTCTCCCACAGCTTTCGCAGCAGATTTGGGAATAGTGTTTTTTTTTTCCCTAATATTGAACCAGCTGCCTGTCAGGAGAAAAGCAATATAGCCAGGCATACGGTTTAGCTGAACCACAGCCAAAATTGAAGAAAAGGGAAAACTAAACAAACATGACAGAACTAATGAGTGCTGTACAAACACGTCAACAAAATCACTGCGTTTCGCCGTCTGAGTGCATTTAAGCGCCGCCTGTCTTTATTTGTCATTATCGGGTTTAAATATGCACTTCGTCTGACTCAAACTTGCAACTTTGTGTATTCTCATCCATGTCTCCCTTTGTCTTCTGTCCCTTCCATATTGTCTCTGATTCCTGAATTCTGTCCATTCTTGACCGTGTCTCATTCATTGAAACTTATTACCCTATACTTCTCTACGTGATTAGATCCCCAAATGGATCCCCAGATGTTTCAATGGACAAAATCATGATCTGACAAAGGGCAAGGGTTAAGATGTCTCCACGTTTCACAAGCTGTTACTTTAGACGGCTTATTCAGGATCAGAGCTTATGTTTTTCTTCTCTTAAATGCAGTTAAATTGACTGTGTTATACTGTGTTAAGAGTACACCAAGCCAACGGACTACCAATAGTGGGTCTATAACAAGAACATGTTGTCGGCAGTGGTCAGGAGTGGTCAACAGTTGCCTCCTGCATCTAGTTGCATTCTTTGCCTCCGCGGACGCGAGTTGTCATTTTATAGAGTAGAGACCGGCATTGCACTGGATAGGTACGAAACAAAACCCCGGTGAAAGCTGAAGAGTTGACTTGTCTGGAGTATATACTGCAAGGGAAAATGTTTTCAAGGGCCTTCTTTGGAAATAGAAGATATACTTACATGAAGGCTGTGGACAAGGTCAATATAGCAGCCCGACACAAAAAGCTCCGAAAGTCTGCTCTAGACTTGTTTATCCACCTGTACACAAACATGCAGGTTCTAAGAGCATACTAGCAGTCATTTTAGGTTTTGTACCAACAGTGCTTTAAGCTGAAAAAAGTGCCAGTTCTCATTTCAGCAGAATCTGTAAGTCCTAGTACTTTTAATACTGGGTCAAGAAGTTGTTTAATAAAAAAAGCTAATTTACAGTTCTACAAGCAGTTTGTAAATTGCATCAAGCAGATCTGCTCTGAATTGTATATTCAGTAGATGTCGTGGGAGGCTTCAGCTGCTGTCAGAAGTTACCTTTATTTATTCAAAAATGGTTCAACCGACCATTCATTTAAAAAAATCTGCTCCCAATGCCTTCTGTAAGGGCCGACTACAACCAATGACACGCATACACCTGTACCCGCACTGCCAGCCCACGACTTGGGTGGTCAAATTGGTTTATTCTCGTCTTTAGTCTCGCAAACACAACAGGACTTCAACAGATTTCTACTCTAGCCCTGTTGAAAACCACAGCTCAAGGTCGGTTTTTAAACAGCTGGTAGCTGGTAAATCAGTTCAGACCAGCTCCCAGCTCAATGTGGTTTAGCTGGTTGACCAGTTCAGACCAGCTCCCAGCTTGACATGGTTTGACCACCTCAAGCTATGTTTTGAAACAGCTGGTAGCCGGTTGACGAACAATTTGACCAGCTCAATTTTCAAGCTGGTCAAGCTGGCGTAGCTGAATTTTACAGCAGGGAGCCTATCTAACTAGGATCAGTTTATTAAGGCGTCTTTTGTGTAAGAATTTTTTTGGCAGTTACATTTGCTTTCAGAATGTTACATAACACTTATCCAGACCTTCTGTATTTGTAAGGGAAGCACAATCTGCGCCAACTTGGAACAATGAGGTCTAGGGAGTGGGCTGTGTCAACAAAGTATATCAGAACTGATTACCGCATGAATGCCTGATAACAGACTGAACTTAGCATTGCTAAAAACAGCAAGTGCACTTCTGTAGGGAGGAAAGACTGCCAAGAGAAAACATCAGAACTAATGTTCATTAAAATGGTGCATGAAAGCCAATATTTCCATAGTTCCAAAAATGTACCCGAACGATATGGACATTATCTGTTTCCACATAATCTTTTCATAAGATATTTAATGATGATTTAATGTTTTTTTTCCTTTAAAATGTGTTATTTCATGATTGTGCCATCTTGGTTTATCCCATTTAATTCCTGCCCATATGTTACGTATAGATGAGCCAATGCAACACAACGTGGTATCATGCAAAATTATATTGATAGTGCAGAAATACATTCACACAGTCTCATATACAATCAGTGTGAAAGCCTCTAAAAAATAACAAATAAAAATGATAAAATAAATAAAATAAGAATAAGAGTAAAGAAATCAACCAAAAAAAAAAGTGATGCAAATCCACTAATCCTTACTAAAACATATTTTGTTATAGTAATATTACTCAAGCACATATTAAGAGATCATAGCCAGGAATATATACTACACCTGTCAGAGAAATATGAGGAAAATCTAGTTATAGCCTCCTTCTCTTATAAAAGTGCATTTTCAATAGATAGTTCACAAGTGGATGTCATATTTAATTGGAGGAATTGAATAAAGACTGGTTTTCTGTGAGGGGCTGGTGTCTAGCGGACCTAATTGCAGGGAACAGGTCTTAATTTAAACCGGGGGGTAATTATCATGCAAAGCATACCCACCCAGAATGTTTGCATAACCATCACAAGCGTTTTCATAAATGATGCTTTAATTAGTCTTAATTAGAATTTGTTTAAGTCAGCAGGGAATGCAGAGCCCGTGAAATGATGTATGTAATAAGCACCAGGCGCACTCGTTTTTTTTCCCCCTTTTCTTTTTTTTTTTTTTACTTGGGGAATAGAGCTGACAAAATCACATCACATTAAATTGATTCAGTCAGAATTAAAATTCTTATGGTATTAATTAAATGGGGAAGATCTCATTAGCAGGCTGTGCAGTGAGGGAGAGACTCTCTCTCTGCCAGCAGATGTGACGGTGTCAGGGCTCCTGTACACGGTGGCCATTAGGGCCAGGAGACGGAGAGAGAGAGAGAGAGAGAGAGAGAGAGAGAGAGAGAGAGAGAGAGAGAGAGAGAGAGAGAGAGAGAGAGAGAGAGAGAGAGAGAGAGAGAGAGAGAGAGAGAGAGAGAGAGAGAGAGAGAGAGAGAGAGAGAGAGAGAGAGAGAGAGAGAGAGAGAGAGAGACCTGTCTGTGACAAAAATGGGGTGGCTGAATATTAATGGGGTGTATTAAGGTCCTCAGCATCTACAGCTTTATTTAGGTTCATTTGGCCTATTTGGTTGGTGGAATTCAATAAGAGAAAAGCTAATGACCTGACTATATACCAGATTATGTGCACTGATGAGATCTAGTCTTGTTGGATGGGTCTCCAAGGATACCCAGGCAAAAGCCCTCCAGAACCTCTTCAGTTCTTCCGTGTCATTTTTAACATTTATTTACATGCAATATCATATGTGCTGCCAGTACGCAGTACTGTATGTGCAGCACTTGCATTGACAGCTGCTATGTAAATACTGTATGTATATTACAGTAATTGTCATTGACACAATCCTTCAGCTACATGGGGCCGCACTATAACTGCATTGTCACTATGGTGCTCTTTTCTGCTTTCCTCCCTCTTTTCCATTCTTCCCCTAGGTGGGATTTGACATCTCCAGGTCAGACATCGTTCTGTGATGTAGAGCAATAGACACATTGGATTCACCTTCCAGCAGCTGTCACTTTCTGTTAGCTCGGACATGAAAAGACACCAAAAACATCCAAACCCAGAGGAACTGGAGGTGTACCTGATAACTATTCTACATGCTCGCCGCATTAGAATGAAAGAAGAACGTAACAGAAATAATGTCATCTGACGACTGAGGGAAACGTTTGTGTAATTACCTAAATAAGCAGTCGGTAGCTTCCAAACTCTTTCTGAATATACTCAATTACTCTTTCTAAGACGGAAAAAGAGTGTGCTGGCTTGCATACAACAAACTGCACAGTCATAGTTGCATGAGCATATCATTATGCTTCTAGACATATTTTACTGACATTTTAATCTCCTATGCCGTCTCTAAATATGTGTGAATTAATCAACGCAAAAATAATATTCATGAAATTTCTCTCTTAATACATTCTCCTCTGAAATTAATTAAGGGGCCCAGGAGAACTACAATGGCATCTGGAACGGACAAATGCACAGAGTACAGAAGCCAATGATAACACTGCACACAACCGCCCTCGGGCAATATGGTTGCAACCCAACATCGGCAAAGTTACAAGGCTATTTTTTTCCTCTTTTATTAGGTGCAAACAGCAAACATGCTTTATCGGGCGGGGGGGCGCTGAATAAATATTTAGGGCGAATACACAGTATATCATTTTTTTCACACTTGGATTGCATTATGATTTCCATGCAGACCTAGGTGAAGCGAGGTCAGGAGATACAATTATGTTGGATTCGGAGGCAGCTGCATTGTGGTCTCTCTTTAACCATGCTTGGCTGGTTTAGCCATCAAAAGCTCCTTGTACATGCGTAATAAAAAAACATTGGATATGTGTTTAAATGGTATTAAAATACTGTTGACCCTTAAAATTAGAAAGGAAAACGTGTAACTCCTTGCATGTTATTTATTTCATATCTATGTAAAGCGCTCTGGAGGAAGAAAAAAATAGACATATGGCTGAGGTCTTCAGAATTTATTGACAAGGGGGCAGGAAAGAGAGGCAATTTCTTTCTGAAGGTTGAACGTGATGATAGCTCTCTCCAACAGGCTTTCGGGGGTTCAGCTGGCTTTAGTTACGTTTAGGCCTACTTTTTCTCGTTTGGCTAGATTTTGTTTTTTAATCGCTGTTATTTTTATGCTCGATTTTTCGAATGTTTTTGAGAAAGATTGTTTTTGTCCCCTCCACCGGAAAAACAGTGTGAACTTCATTATCCGTATTATTATTATTATTATCCGTAGTGTGATTAACCCTCTAATTGCTTGAGTTCAAATCTGTCAAGCATGTCAGGCATTAGTTTGATTTAATTAGGCTTTAGCTGGCAGGAACTGGATTGCAAATGAGCAAGTGGAACAGTAATAGTCTCACTTGTGGTCTTTTTGTGGGTGGGTATTATTTAAACTACTGTTTCACTCTCTCGATTAAGAATTATGCATAATCAGCACAAACATTATTTATTTAAATAATTTTGTTCTTTTTTAGCTTAACAAACCTCACACATTAGATGGCAATATTGTAGGTTAGGTTCACGGCTTACTTCTGTGCTCATGACAGTGATTCAATCAAATTTCCCACAATGGCATCTGAAGGCTTATGCATTGCTATCGTGGCTTGTAAATCAAGCTTTGAATACACTTGATCAATATTGTTTGACTGTGCCCTTGGACCATTTGGTCGCATACACATTGAGTATTGCCGTTATGAAAGATCCCTTTCAAAAGGAAAGTCCTCCATGAATTGACATTTCTGTTGAAAGAAAGATTCAAGGCCTTGCAAAGAGAAGTGTACAGTATCATTAGATTTTCATCAAAAGTAACTCTCACAATGAAGGACCACATATCATGTCTCTGTCAGTGAATTCTTGTTCTTTTACTTAAGTATTATAATAAATAGATAGGCCTTTTTGCTGAGCATGTATCAAGTGAAATTTTTGTGTCCACGTTTCTGTTTTTGCCTCTATTGTCATTTCATGCATCCAGGTATAAAGACTACTGTATGTTCAAATGAGTCCTCTTTTTGAATTATGTGTATCTCCCTCTATCTGTTAACCAATGACTGCATAGCTCCCCTAAAGCGACAACAATACCCTTCTTTCACCTTTAATACATGCACCCACCATAGTGTAGCATGAATTATAGTACAATTAAGCAGCTGGTAGCCAAATGGGTGGTACAAGAAAATGAATGGTGACATGTCGGGGTGACATGGCTCAGGCAGTAAGAGCAGTCGTCTGGCAGTCGGAGGGTTGCCAGTTCGATCCCCCGCCTGGGCCGTGTCGAAGTGTCCCTGAGCAAGACACCTAACCCCCAAATGCTCCTGATGAGCTGGTTGGGGCCTTGCATGGCAGCCAATTGCCGTCGGTGTGTGAGTGTGTGTATGAATGGGTGAATGGTGACGCATCAATTGTACAGCGCTTTGGATAAAGGCACTATATAAATGCCTGCCATTTACCCTTTACCATGAAAGTTATCCTTTTATTATTGGGACTGGCTTTATTTGAGTTACTTCATTGATTAATGTCACTGACCCACTCACCTGGTGTCCTAGGCCTCCCTAATTAGATTGTGAAAATTAACATCAGCAGTCCTACCACTGGCATTGAGGGTCAGATTTGAGTATCCCTGC
Source organism: Conger conger (assembly GCF_963514075.1). Taxonomy (NCBI): domain Eukaryota; kingdom Metazoa; phylum Chordata; class Actinopteri; order Anguilliformes; family Congridae; genus Conger; species Conger conger. The sequence continues at coordinate 21,368,610 of NC_083776.1, forward strand.
TTTATGAGATTCTTAAAGTAAATGAGACTCAGTAAATGTAAAAATTGTAAAAAGGTTAATTAAAAAATGAAAAATTAACTAATATCACAAGACCCATTATTCCAAAAGCAGACAAAACAATGCTTGTAAGTGAGGCCATTTGTGTAAAAACAAAACTGGAGAAAGGGCTTTTCTGAACTTGTTGGCAGTGCTTCTGGCCCAGACAGTACCTGTGAAACGTGTCGACATGTTCCAGGTAATCCTCTCTGTGATTGTCAGACAAATTGGGGGTCACTGGAGCGGAGGTGCTGGGGAGGTGTCCAGGGGGAGGTGCTGGGGATGTTTCCGGGGGGAGGCGCAGGAGGTGTTCTGCGGTGGCGGTGAGGCCGCTCGCTCCCCGTCCGGGTCGTACGGTGGTCCTCCCGTCCTCCCCTGCAGCTGCCGGGGCCTCCGCGGGGAAAGGTGTATTACGGCTGGGTTAATTCACTGATTAATATCCAGCCGCTAGATCCTGCTTCCCCCAGATGGCCAATTAAAAACTCCAACTGGCAGAGCATTGCCAAGGCGGCAGGTTGCCGTGGGGCCAGGGCTGGAGGCTGTGACAGAAGGTGTGGGGCCGCCATTTGCCAAGGAGCCGAACGGCCCTCTCGCTCGCTTCAGAAGAATGGCAAAGTGAGCATGTGCGGGAATCCAGGGGCCAGGACGAGACTGGGCTCCCTTCCTGTGGTGTGTGCTCTGTGGCCCGGGCCTGGTGTTGGCCTGTACAGCCTCAGAAGTTCAGTTCTGTACCAATCCTATTCAAACAAAAACTGCATTGCCTTGCACTCACTTGGAGCTTACTCGGAGTAATGCACACTGTAGTGAAGAACGAAAAGAAAAAGAAAGCATTCCTGTAGCATAAATCATTCCTATAACAAGTTTGAGTAATATGATAATTTACAGTAATAGTAAATACAACAAATACCAATGTTAAAAACATATTTTTGAATACGTAGTCTTGTAACTTATGATTGGAAATGTTGGAACTCAATTATTTTAAATAAAGAGGAATGTTAAAAACATATTTTACTAATTTAGAGTAATACTAAATACAACAAATAACAATGTTAACATCTTTTTGAAGACATAGTCTTGTAACATACTATTGTAAAAGTACAATTTTTTAATTACAGGGGAGTAATCTTGGTATGATTTTATATTTTAAAACAAACAAACAACAAAACCTGGCAGTCTTATCCTCCCGTTTTATTTTTCATAATAAAGCCATGAATATTAGGTAGAGATATAAAACCATTTTGATACAGGTCTCATTACTGACAAAAAAAATGCATCTATACAGACTGGGGTTGCCATGGTAACTCTGTAAATACAATGGCTGCTCCTCAGCCCTAGAAGGTATTGCAATTAATAATTGTGCTGGGAATGGAAAGCAAGACCCCCAGCCCGCTTCCAACTGAAAAAGAAAAGAAAATAAAAAACATTCCATCACAACCAGTTTTACTTTGAAGGGGTCATCCAAGGTGGGTGAAACTATAGTGTTAATAGAGAATACACTAAGCAAAGAACAGAATTGATGGCCCATTTTATCATTTAATTGCCTCTTTAACGTCCTTGTTCTAAACCATTGCTTTTTAAACTCCATCTAAATGTGATGAACATTAAGACATGAAACCGAATTCACAGATACATATTTTTGGTAAATAGTTCTTGTATTAGATCTCTTTTTTTAGTAGGAAGGAAAAGATGAAACTGACATGATTTATATGGATATTATTGAGTTATGAGCCTCAGTCATAATGATCTGCACGAAGGGAGAATGTATGCGATCTCCGTGACAATGTGATATACTATTTCTTAAATAAATGCTGGTCTGTTAACAGTGACTATATGGCCGCGTTAATTAGAGTTCCTTCAATTGTCATTCTTTTGTGGAGATTTTGAAGGTCGGAATGAAATGGCGTAAGTCGGAAGACTTACCACAAATATAACCACCACACAAAAGTTCTTACCCGAAAGCTTCTTATATCCACCGTACACTTGTCAGCGATATGAAACAACCCCCCCACCTGTCCCCCCTCCCGCTTCCCCCAGACTTCAGGCTACAAGCCAGGGATCGGGGGAGGGAGGCAAAGATCCTGGATGTGATTACTGACAAGAAAGCCCCGCTCGGAGACCTCCGACTTCCGGGATGCCCGTCCCTGCCCTACACCGAATCAAAGCAAACAAAGGCCTGCTTTCCAGAGCCTCTGAAGTGAAGGACCGGTGGAACGCCGTACAGACGACGGTCCTCCTTTCATACCACTCCTCATAAAGACTCCGCAAATGAAAAAAAGGAGAGAGAGGTGATGTTCGATGCCGCGGAGCTATGGTGTAGGCACCTCGTGAAGGGTCAGGTCAGCACTTTGAGAAGGTCCCAGTATTCACTCAATAACTTCATAACATAAAACCGGATGACAGGGACACACCTGCCGCAACGCCTTTTAAAATTATTAATGTAAGACCAGCCTTTCTGCTCAAGCTTAGTCTACTTTAAAATGTGAATGAACACAGCGCAGATGAAATGCCCTGTCTTGCTGAGCCCTAGGGTTAAGTTTGTGTAGAAATGATGAATCAAATGACTTGCAAAGCCTTGAATAAGTCCTCGATGACAAGAAAACTGAATGTAATGTGGCCAATTTGATGTGCAAATCCATACAGTGAAAGGCATACCAATAAGAAGCATGCGTGGGGAGTATATGATTGTCTCACCAACCTTGTAAAAGGACATAATGCCAAAAATGATTTGATTTACAGCATGTTTGTCCCAAATTAGAAATCATCAAAATTGTTTTTATTTTGAAATATTCAATGCCAGCCTTAATATGAGGAAGAAAAAGGCTTTACCTAATGTCCCTCTTAAATACTTTTTTATTGCAGGCATGCTTGTCATGATGATGCTATTAAAAGTGATGAACTGCTTCCCTGATAATTCATCAAAGTGCTTTATGCCTTTGCATTGTGCAAATGCAGTTTGTAATGCCGGTGAAAATCAAAACCATAGGCATCCATTTTTACAGAGGGGAGGAAGTGTGTTGTCCAATGGGATTTTGGTTCAATATACATTTTTAGGAAGGCGCCATCTTCTTGGGATTTGTGAGGGCTACTTAAAAACTAATTTTAACATTAACTGAACCTCCTGACCCATATCTACATGATTGTATGCATTGCACTGCTGCCACACAATTGGCTGATTAGATAATCGCATGAATAAGTAGGTGTAATAAAGTAAAGATGTTCCTAATAAAGTGCTCGGTGAGTATTTATGTGTGTGTGTGTGTATATACACATATATATATATATATATACACACATATATACATATCCAGCTGAAGTGGAACAGGACTCAAGTGAGAGATGTGGGGATCCAGATGAGGTGGAACAGGATCCAGAGTGAGAGATGTGGAGATCCAGAGTGAGAGATGTGGAGATCCAGAGTGAGACATGCGGAGATCCAGAGTGAGAGATGTGGAGATCCAGAGTGAGGGATGTGGAGATCCAGAGTGAGAGACGTGGAGATCCAGAGTGAGAGATGTGGAGATCCAGAGTGAGAGATGTGGAGATCCAGAGTGAGAGATGTGGAGATCCGGAGTGAGACATGCGGGGATCCAGATGAAGTGGAACCGGACGCAAGTGAGGGATGTGGGGATCCAGATGAAGTGGAACAGGACAGGAGTGAGGGATGTGGAGATCCAGATGAAGTGGAACAGGACAGGAGTGAGGGATGTGGAGATCCAGATGAAGTGGAACAGGACAGGAGTGAGGGATGTGGAGATCCAGATGAAGTGGAACAGGACAGGAGTGAGGGATGTGGAGATCCAGATGAAGTGGAACAGGACATGAGTGAGGGATGTGGAGATCCAGATGAAGTGGAACCGGACGTGAGTGAGGGATGTGGGGATCCAGATGAAGTGGAACAGGACAGGAGTGAGGGATGTGGAGATCCAGATGAAGTGGAACAGGACAGGAGTGAGGGATGTGGAGATCCAGATGAAGTGGAACAGGACAGGAGTGAGGGATGTGGAGATCCAGATGAAGTGGAACAGGACAGGAGTGAGGGATGTGGAGATCCAGATGAAGTGGAACAGGACAGGAGTGAGGGATGTGGAGATCCAGATGAAGTGGAACAGGACAGGAGTGAGGGATGTGGGGATCCAGATGAAGTGGAACAGGACAGGAGTGAGGGATGTGGAGATCCAGATGAAATGGAACAGGACGCGAGTGAGGGATGTGGAGATCCAGATGAAGTGGAACAGGACAGGAGTGAGGGATGTGGAGATCCAGATGAAGTGGAACAGGACAGGAGTGAGGGATGTGGAGATCCAGATGAAGTGGAACAGGACGCGAGTGAGGGATGGCTCGACCGGCGGGGCGAGGCGGCGGGTCTCCACCATCTCCTGTGTGTGAAATTGGCTGAGAGGATGTAGACGTATTCCAGGCGTTGATCCATGCAGCGGCATAATCAGTTGAAGATCCCCGCTCCTCTCCTTTAAGGTCACGCAGCGTCTCGGCAAAACAGTAAGTGACACTGACTGCACTGAAGATGTTAACTGAGCAACCAACAGAACTTGACCCTGACAACACCCCCCCCTCACCCCCCTCCATCCTCACCCCTGTGGATATGTCCCACGGTGGCCTCCATACACTCTACCCTCAGCGGGGTGCACTGATATTTGGTGACAGAGCATGCCAACCTAATCAACACCACTCAAAATGACATTATGGGATGTAGCTGTGGAGAGTGGGTGCACATATAAATTCAACGAGTCATTGAAGAACCACAGCCATCTCTTACATTTTTTGTATTGCACAACTGAAAATTTGGTTGTGTGCTATTTCTCATTTGGTTTAAGGATTTTATTGGTTCTGAAACTGAAAGTGTATCCTGTAACTATGGAATCAATAAATATTAATATAATTTGTATCATTATTTTATAAAATCATGCAGTGAATACATAACTTGTCCATTTACAAGTATCAATTGTATTATTTGTGCTTTTATAAAATGTACAACTACCGTACACATTCATAGTATGTGGTGTACATATCCATAGTATGCGGTGTACAGGTCTATATCCAAAAACATGTGTGCCCGCGTGTAATCACGTGAAATCTCCAAATCTTCTAAATTGATGTTCCGCCCAAGGTGAGTTCATAACTGAATGGACACCCAAGTTCTCTTGCGCTCTTTAGTGAAAAGCGCGGTCACAGGGGAATTAAGAACAGCTTTCAGATACACAAGTATAAATAGAAGTAACAAGAGGGTAGAACAGCCTCGTGCACGCCCGGCGAATGCTCAAGTGTCTTTGATGGAAAGTTTAGCTGTGCAGGAAATGCAATTGAGAAAGCAGTAAAAGCGACAGAGAAAAGCATGAATGTAATTAAAGCGGATGACACTTTTATACCGGGTAATGGGAGTCCGGGGCCGGCTATTCCCCGACGTGCTCCCCTCACAGTATGGAGTGCATTTTAATACCACAGAACACAACTACTTAAATGCCACTCTTATGGCCTTTATGGAAAAGTAATATGGGTGTGTAAATAGGGTAAATACCAACATCTAAGGGTTTAAGGGATATGGTAAATAAACATCGGCTAATACACGAAAGACATGGAGGCACCGGAGTGTCTGCGGCACGTCTGGCGGCAGAAAAGAAGGGAAATGGAAAATTTCCTTTCGACGAAAATAGAAGAAGGAACCATTTTTCTATCTTTTAAAAAAAACTGAAGGAAAATGTTCAATCTTTCTCTGGGAAATTAATTGATTTGAAATGACACCCGTAATTATAAGCCAATCTATTTTACCTTATAAAACATCTGACGAAAATTACAATAATAGGACGTCTCGAGTCAAATTAATCTCAATTGCGATCTGACTTTTCACTATTGAGAACTGACCCATACTTAAGCTTTAATATAATTCATATCATAGTACCACCAGATACAGTGCATTACCACATATCTTTATGTGGACTAAAAAATGGCTGAGGCCACCAAAACAAGAGTCTTTCCTTCAAAATGAAGTGGTTTAACTATCCCTAACCCAGTCTGTTGGAGGATTTCTGAAAAATGTCAGAGCAGAGAGGTGAATTGCTTTTTTCCACCTGTCTCAATATTATGAAAACCAATAAAGTATATCTGCTGTAGATTGTATTGTCAATATAAACAGTAGAGAGAAATGTAGCTTCATGATGATACACATATGCTGTATGTGTATAATATATACACAGTATACACACAATGTGTAAAATATATAGACAACATATACTATATAGTATGCAGTATATGTCATGTCATTAATTGGTGGGTGATAAAATGCAAAACTACAAACCCAAGTTAGAATTCATGCTACTGTCACAGTCTGTTAATAATTAAAATACCATTAGACATGTGTTACCTAGCTTACACTTCGTCCTTGCTGTAAATATGTCATGCCATAAAGAAAAATAATAATATTTATCCCCTATAAGGTAAAAAGGAAGAAAGAAGCAGAGCCGGTGGCCATCTGTAATGCGGGCGGTAAAGCAGGTCTGTGAGGAAATGAATGCTCCGTGCTTTCATGGGAATACAGAAAAGGGGATTTTGCACATGGCAAGATGGATAATGAGCAAGTTAATAACATAAATGATACGCTACAATCTTACTCAACCATCCAGGTCCTACAATTTAATCTATAATAAATAATCCGGCATCATTGTGAGATGGCATCTCATAATGGAAAATGAAATATGCTGGTATGATAGGTACAATAAATCTGGATTCTCCTATGGTTCCCTCAGGCTAGAACAATATGTAACTATAGTGCGCTCTGTCAGGATGGGCCGATTTCTGGGCCATCATAAAATCTAAATGGGCACTAATTAGGCAAGCCTTCCCTCTCACACTTACTATTTCTATTGACATTTTCCGCGCGCGCTGCCTCCCCCCACCCCTCCATAACATCGTAAGTCACCGGGATAAGAACTCCCAGGATTGTAAGGAGGCAGAGCCGTAATGTAGAAGTTCAGCTCAGAGGCCATGCATAAATTTAGCCTCCAACGCGGCCGCGTCTCTCCAGCACAGAACAGTCGCTCTACATAATCAACAAACTTCCTGTCTGCGCTCCCGATTCATCTCGCTTTCTCGCTGACTCCGTGGCCTGGATGCTGCATGTATTCGTCCCGAAATCTGACTTGAAAATAGGCTGGGTTTTTTCTTTTTCTGTGCAAACGCAAGTTGATGATTTCAGTGCTTTCGCGTAAATGAACTTGGTCCATGACTTTGGGAAGAAAACCAGAAACTGCACCGCCTCAAGAGCAATGGACAGAGTTTAAGGTAAATCCAGTGAACATCGGCCCCACGCCCCAGGCAGTGTTCCCCAGTTCTTACACCTACTGTGTTTCCCTATCACACGGGTGAAGTTTGAGTTATTATTTAATTGAAAGATCTTTATTTTTGACAACATGGGTCTTTTCTGCTCCAGTGGCTCCTTGAAGTGAATGTATTTGTTCAGCCTGGACATCTGTACTTACAGGATTCCTTTCTCTCTCGGTACTGTTCATTTGTGTTGCTACTTCCACATGATTTCTCCCTGTCTGAGGAGAGACAAAAGCCCACTGGAAGCGCAGTCATGTCAGCCTCCTCGTTTTCTTCCTTGTGGTCTTGCCAGCACTGTACCGTGTGATTCTCTTTGCAGTGCTGTATTCGGTCAGTTTAATTTGAACTCAGAGATCCTACAGTGCTGGACGAGTTCATGTTTGGTATGAGGAAGCAGATGACTGTCTAGTCCAGTGGTCACCAACCCTTTTACTGAAGATCCAGCAACCTTTTGGTTTTTACTCCATCTCTAACAAAGTGTACCTCACTCAACAGCTTGTGATTTCATCGAGCTGTTAATTGTTCATCATGTTAATTAGTGGAATCAGATGTACTGAAATGAAGGTTGAGATGAAGACCTACTGGATCATAAATCTCCAGAAACTGGGTTGGGAACCACTGGTCTAGTCAATGTAACGCTAGGCTTGGACATGTCCAAACTCTGACCAATACCCCTCCAGACAAACCTCTCCAATATTTTTTTGCTATTCAGTTAAGTTTCAATATTGCACATATCCCTCATAGGCCATGAGCATCCACATTTGGGGGTTTCCACTAATTGAGTACTTCTGAATTAAGCCTAATTAACTTATTACGCATCCAAATCAAATTAATCAAATTAAAGTTAATGAATGTTAAGAGAAACAAGTGAGAAACAGTAGACTTTATCTTGATGTGGTTGTCGCATTGGACTTTTTTTGTCCAGTTTTATGAACACAGCTTGGTGTTGGTTTGGAGACAATTAAAAAACATGTGAATACTCACAGTCTGTTCCTTAACTCTCTGGGGACCTGTCACCATAGATACAACACCCAAGTAAATTTGTCCCGGACATATGTAATTTAGGGGTGGTGTGGGGTAGGCTGAGAGGAGGTGGGGGGAGGGGGGGGTGAGCATTGTAATTTGAGTAAACGTATATATGTCTCCTCGACTGGATTATATGAATAAAACTGTGACTGGGACCCAGGCCTGCTTGTTGAACATATGTTGAGAGCACAGCTAAGCCATCTGGCTGAGAGTCAAGTATTCCCACCAACTACAGTCATACGGTACCTGACAGCAGAAAAGCTCAATCCCCTAGTGTGTGGGGCACAAATGGAGAAATATTATTGAAATGATTATCCGCATCAAGACTCAGATTTGGGCTGACATTTCGCCGGCTCTGTGTAATCCGAGGGCTTGTCTAGGAGAGGGAGGAGAGGGGGCTTGCCAGTAAGCCGTGGCGGTTGCCGGGCGGCGGATGATTAATGAAGCTGGAATAAAGGGGGCAGTGGGACCCACCTCCACCCAGACCCAAGGGCCAGAGCCTGCATGCCAAATTGGACTGGGTTGCGTGTCGTTCCCCCGGGGGAGAGTGGCGCTGGCCGTTCCTCTCGGTACACGGCGAACGGCGTAGACCGGGACACGGACCCTCGCGCCGGCCCGGCCCGGCTGTATAATCAGCTCCCAGTGTTCCCGCTGCTGGCTGGCTGGAACAGGGCCTTCCAGCCAACAGGGACCCAGAGCCCCAGACCTCTCTCTCAGCCACCAAGGACCGGATAGAGTTAAGCGCTCATAGAATTATCAATCATTACTGTATTAAAGGGGGCTTTAACTGGTTCTGCTGAGAACTACATTATATAATCAACAGCAGAATGTATATTTAGTGTGGGTAGTGCGTTTGTGCAGGTGTGTGCTTGCGTTTGTATGTGTGTGTGTGTGTGTTTTGGGGAGAGGTATTATTACTTTTTTTTTTAATGTGGAAATTTTTTCTACTTAAAGAGCTGAAAAGAGCGAAATCAGAAAGCACTTGTAGTGAAACCTTCATGAATTAATCAAAAAATATTGGCAGGCTCAGGTAACATGTTGAATCGTTGGAGATTAAGAACGGCCCACGTTCCCCGACCCCGCTGTAAAAAACGGGGCGCGCCTTTAGCGGGAAGGGCGCGCGGCTCCATACGCGGCAGGCTGTACGCTGGCTCTCCCCCGCGTCCTCTCCGCTCTGTAAATGAACGCGGGCCGCGAGGTAGACCCCCGGTGTTCTACATCATTGTGCCAGCCTGGTCCAGCCTCCGTCTGTGATGGATGAGCCTGTGAAAGCCTCTGAGGATGTTGATAATCAGACAACAGGAAACTGACTTCCTGACCAGGAGAAGAGCCGCGGCTCTGGAGCTCATGAATGAACATAGAGAAAAGGGGGGGTGGGGGGTGGGTAGTTAAAAGGGACATTTTTTAATTAGTCTGCCAATAATTATCTCAGGACAGAGTTGTTTTGTGAAGGTGTGATTAATAACTGGATGGGAATGGGGCAGGACAGTTGGATGAGCCAAGCTTAATGTAAGGTATAGCATATATGGAGGAGGGATTTTTTATTATATTTTTTAAAATTATGTAAACTATGTGTTTACCTTTTATGATCCGGCCGGGGGAATGGAAACCTCTTTCTTTTCTTGCTTTTTTTTTCCCTCCTAAGAAAATGACCAGCGCATGATTAATTGCAAGCTCACAGGTTTTACAGCTTCAAGAGTAAATCAACTGCTAAGAAGTGCTAACTTGCTAAAACATAAACTAATTTTAGGCCCTAGATATTAAAATATAATCCATCTTCTTCCTCCACGGGGAAAGCTAATTAGAAATTGTGACTGACATAAGGGAGAAGAGGTGGAAGAACAGTAGAATTAGGTTCAGGAGAGGGAAAAAAACACAGCTTCCCAGTAAATCACTAGATTTTTGTACATTTTCGCCACATCATTACTTCTGTTCTAAATTATTTCATTCCTTCTTCTTCTGAAAAAAAGCTGTCTTTCACAGAAAGCAACTATGGGCTACACTAAATTACTCCTAGAAACGGAATATTAATCGGGACTCATTTTTTTAGGAGGCACGCCAAGATCATAACACAGGCAATACAAAATATGGAGCATTTGCTAAAACAATACTCAAAATATACAGGCTATGGAAAGAGTCAAGTAAGATGGCAATACATTAAATATGTTCCTTGATCGCATTTTGTTGACATGGAACATTGCTTTTAAATTCATTCCTTGACTACCAGTACACAAAATTGCAACCCTAACAGCACAATTCAATATCACCAATTCTGACAAGTAAATGAAAGATACAAATCGTATTATTAATGAAAAGTTAGCTGTACGCAGCTTTAATGTAATACATTTCATACAAAGCAACCGAAGGATGAAAATTTTTTTTTTTTCCAATAGGAAAAATATTTATACTGTCCTCTTCTGTGCAGGGTTATTTGAGTCTATGGCTGACACTGAGAGAATAACCAATAAGCAACATTTGCCATGGCCCAAGGCAGTGCATCTACCTGTGTTCTTCATATGTTTTGACCTTATGCAGTAAAACATCCAGATCTTATTGCAGACTGTAATTTATGCCCCTAAGGAAAACAGCGCTGGTCATCGGGTTCAAATCCGAAAGGTACTGTCCAGAACGTTCCGCCGTTCTCGGGGGGCTATAAACGCGGATGGACCCGGAGCCGAATCCGGATGGTGACAGAGCGCCCGTGACCGTGAAGGAATGTGATCAACAAGCAAAGGGAGGAATTCAAATGTCCCGGCCACACGGGCTGCCACGGCGACGCTACCTACATCACTTTGAGTGAGCGGGCCCTTTCGCAGTCCAAAGGTGCGTTTGACTGCTCGCGTGCAGTCAGAGGGAGAAGTACAAGCCAGGGGGGACACGCGCACACGGCGAGCGTTTCAAATCCCTGCAGACAGACCCCAGCCGGAGCCTGAGCGCAGCTCAAAGGGGTGAGGGCTGAGAGGGAATAAACCCTCCATATTAAAGCAAAGGAAAACGTCTGTACGAGAGGGCTCCTCTCCTCACTTTATTATAAAAAATAAAAAAAACAGAACAAACACAGTGTTCCTGCTCTATCCGGTGGCAGCATTATACAGTAAGAACACCAAAGCCAAGGTGAAAACCTTGTCATTTTTACCATCCTTAAATTAAACTCAGAGCTCATAATTAATAAAAAAAAGTGACATCCTTTCAGTTTTAAGATTTCTTTCCCCTTTACCATCACAGAAGGGTGTAATTTAACCGAGAGTGCCAATTTAGCTCTGACCGGCCCTGCTCTGCGTTAACCCTTTCAGTGGAGGATGTGGCTTAGTAATCCATTAAGAGGAACACATTTTCAGGGTTTCGCTCTTCTAAAAGCTGTGGAATTGCTGGCCTGCTGAGTGTCCATTTGGCTGCTCAAAAATCCCTGACTGCCCCTTCCTACAGGCTGCTATTATCCCCAAAACGCACAAGAAAGGGGAAGTTTCAAAAGCTAAACTTTTTCCAAGATAACATTCACTGCTAAAGCGGATGTGTGCAGTTAATGGAAGAACATTTGAATGGTAGATTGATTAATGGTTGAATTAATGGTACAAAAAAAAAGAAAACATTGGTATAAAATTTCTGCAACAAAAAAATTAACGTGTTCTGTTTAATAAGATTTATCCCTTCTTGTCTGCTCAATATTGAATTCCCATGTTACTGGACAAGCAGGTATCATTGAACAATTGAAATAACTATCATTGTATTTCAGTGTTTAATATGCTTTTACTCCGTGTGTAGTGTAGACTTTCTCGGCAAATTGTTCCGGCAGAATAATAATTTTCAGACAAGGGGGCGAAGATATGAAGAAGACAAAGCTCTGATGGCAGATTGTAATATTTTCCATTGCGTACTGTTTGTAGTAACAGCGTTAATATGCAAAGGTACTCAGGCGGTTTTGCAAACTGAATGCTTTGGGGAAGATGTGGACAATTGTCTGCAGAAGGTCAAGCAGAGAGAGGCTCATTTGGAATTCAGCACTGCAACATTGCCATCTTTTGGCAGCCTAGTGTACTCTGAGCCCGGCTCTGAGGAAGAGCCAGATGTTGCAGGAGAATCAGCTTCTCCAAGTCTCCCTAACAAGACTATTGTCATGGTATCTGTGCATTGAGCATACCTTCGTCTTTTCTGAGCCAGATATCTGCACGCGCTTGCATTCATTTTTATTGTTCTTATACCTGTTTTCTTCATTTGCCTTTTTTATTTGGAAGGGTGTTGGAGGTTTGTTTGAGGGAACCACACTGTTATTAAAAGGTTGAATACTGTTAGAGCATTGCATGTAAATACATTTATCACAAAGCAACACATTTTCTACAAAGGGTTCTACACATTTCAGGGAATATCATAAAATGTACTGATTTAAGTATAGTAATTAAAAATGCAAGTTTTATAATATTAAACCCACAATGTTTATCTTACTGAAATGAAATGAGACATATCTATTCTATGAATCATTGTAAAAGTTGGACAAGGGTATTGCAAAATGTTCTTGGTCAAGTAAATTTTAAAATGCTAAAATGCTTTTCAATTCTTTGATGAAATACATTTTCATTTATTTGAACAGTGGTTAAGTAGCATATTATGAAGCAGGAAGAATGGGATTTAATTCATAAAAGTTTATGTAAATGGTTTTATTGTGATGACTTATTTTATGATATATAGTCAAGTATTGCTTATTGCAGCAGGTTAAAGCTGGATTTTTTCCCCAACCAAAAGTCAGCGGGCTTCAGATCAAATTGTATTCTACTCTCCATCCACACGTTTTTCAAATACTTTTTTTTATACTAAAATGAATTGTGTTAACAGTTAGATTAAATGATTTTATTCTGATTTTACAATAATCTGAATTTATTTAAGAGCAAAAACAAAAACAAAAAGTCCATAATCCAGGCCTGCAGTTCTGCCCTGTTCTCTGTTTACACTGACCTGGCTCCTTCTGTTAATAACCAGTCAAAATACACAGCCCTTTCATAGATGTGATCATTAATTCATCAGTAACAAACATCATTGATCGGACCATGGTACCATGCCAATATCAATTCCAGGCATTGGCAAAATAAAGCTGGAGTTTCAGCATTGCTATCAATGCAAATAAAAAATATTTAGTGATAAAATGGTGTTGTTCTCACAAGTCCGTTTTCCCACGATGGGGCAGGGGACCATCAGGGACGGAAAAGTGTATCCGCTCTGACAGAAAGTGACAATTCATCCCTCCGTCTCTCCGACTGACATGTCAGTTTTCTGATGACTTTATTGTGTGCCCTGTCAGCTCACTTAATCTGTGTGTCAGTCAGCCCCAAGCAGCCCACGCCACCGCCAAAGCACTTCTAATACCTACATTATATTTGGTGTAATGTCATTCAGCGTAGTGCAGATATTATCTTCTATTTGCATCATTCTGCCACTCCAACACTATCCGCAGCCCGGGCGACAGCAAGCCGGTCATTTCCCCATCCATTTCCAGCAGGCTGACATCTGTCAAGATGGAGACCCGCCATTATGAGTCCATCTTTATCATGACCAGACACTCCACAGCAGCCAGCACCGGAGAGAAAGAGGCTCGCTTCCTTTCTTGTGAGCCAGAAACAATTCCGCTTTCATTTGCATGCTATTGTTGCTTTAGTCACTTCGACTGACATGCCTGTCTTAATATTATGTGTATTGCTTTTTTTATGACTAACATGTTAACTAACTGTTTTAATTTTGAAGTATTAAGAAGCTTTACCTAATGCAAAATGTTCTTATAAAATGGCTGGCTGGGTATTCAAAAGGTTTTTCTTTTTCTTGTTACCAAAAACAGGGGGTAAGAGAAGTCACCTTGGATGCTCAGAAAGCAGACACGAATGGCCCAGCACGTCCCCCTCCAGCACATTGTTTATTCGAGTTTGAAAGCGCGTGGGACTTGTTGTCTCACCGACTCCGTGCAACAATGGAGTCCTGGGGACGGCGCTCGGGGTCTGAGCAACTGCAGGGCAGCCGGAGAAATTTATTGCAAACCTTTCACGGAAACCGAAAAACCATCTGACTCACACGGTCGTGGACACAGCTCTGCTAATAAAGAGACGCTGGGTGGTAGGGAATTTCTGAGCTATGAGAGAGGGAGGTTGGCCCCTACAAAAAATCTACATCTACATTTTAGTTCCTTCCTAAATTTTCCTGACATCCCCCACAAAACATCACACTTTCGAAAAACTGGACTGGTGTTAAATTAAAATTCTGCATTTTTATCCAGACTTTTCTTTCATATTTCCTTTATATATTTAAAGACTAGAAACTGGTTATTGTATTGAATAGGAATTGCAGTGTTAAGGGTTTGTAAATGTAACACTAAAAAGGAAGTATCACTCTCAGAAATGAAGGTACAGTGGAGGTACATTTTTGTTCTTTCAGGAACATGTCTCAAAGGTACCCCTAAAGTGCAATAATGTTCTATTTGGGTACTAATAAGTACCTTCTCCAAGCAAAACAAGGTACAAATGAATTATGTATTGCTGGCTAGGGCTATCATTTTATGTACCTGCAGGGTACGAGCCCTGTGACAAGTGCATTTTTAGGCACGTTTTATATCCCCTCAGTGCAATAGTTCTATGCCATCATCTAAAGGAATTTTAAAGGCTTTTGAGTCGGTATGAAATTGTTACAATATAATGAAAGTATCAACACTGCCTGGCCTCACTGTGAAAGATCATAAGCAGAGAGTTATATCCTCACTAAGGGGAACACATGCATTAAAGTCAGGAGATAGTCAGTGTTGATAGAGACATATTCATGATGATACAGCATAAGAAACCCATAAAAAATATGCGCAGTTCTGTATCTCTGTGTGTTTTCATGTAACATGGCATAAAGATGAACATCATAGAACCTACAAAGAAACCTAAACACTTTCATACTTACAATGCACTTTTGGCATTAAAACCGCTGCTCCTAATTAAATGTATTTAGCATCATAAATATTCTACTGGGACAGGGTGACACAGTGAATTAATGTCTTGCCTTACCACGGGACCCTCTCAATTACGGGCTAGGCTTGGAATGCTGCCCAGTGCAAAGCAAATGGTGCCGAATGTGTTTCCAATGAATGAAGATCACATTAGTTTTCCTGCTACGGAGGCAGGCTACATAAATCTTCTACGAATAAACCCAAACTTGATAGTCAGAAGCCTGACACGTTGCAAGGCTACACAAAATATGTATGTTCTCTTCCTCCCTCCAAAGCTTACTGTGGGGGAAAAAAAGTAGTAGAGGTGCAAAAATTATGTTGAACAAATTCTCCTTCAGGTGCATGAATACATAGTGTACAGCCTGCAAATGTGCTGAGAAAGGCACAAATCTTTCAGGAAAAAATAATAAAGCAGTTCATTGCAGTGCACTGTTTTCATACGCTCAAAACTATATTTTCTTTTTCCTCAAAACCCAGTATTCCTGTGCTAACGCGATATCCCAGTTATACAAAAACCTGATGGCCATTGATTCCAAACAAAAATAATGTATTTTTTTCAGTTCAGAAGGGGCTCCTTGGTCTAAACCATTCTGTGGGAATGAAGCTTTCTTACCATACCAACAGAGGAAAATAACATTATCTGATAAGATCAACCCAAGCCTTCAGTCCCAGCAGCAGCTGTGAGATCTTTAAGGATAATCTGATACTCTGAGGTCTAGCTACGTGGCCAGAGATAGGCAATGGTGGCTATTGGGGATTAGGGAAGAGGACACAGGGGACAAATATTTGATTTTAAGTTAAACAAATTGGCACATTTTAAAGTTATGAGCCTTTTGAAAAGCCGAGAACATGTTTGTTGACGGCCTGCAGACGCACCGGCCTGCAGAATCCCTTAGTCCTCCGCGGAGAGAAAGTGGCGACGTCTGACACTGTTTACAATCGCAGGGGGCTCAGAGTGATCCACACTGCGGCTCATTCCAAACACTCGCCTGCTATTCCTCACAACCTGGCCACTTTACTCAGTCATTACTTTCCACAAATCCTCTTTCTTTCTCTGTAGGAGGGGACGGCTTGCTGAGGCTTGAGAACCTTCCCAGGGCCTCACCCTGGAAGGGGACAGTATTCAACCATTTATTTGTTGTCCGTTTTGAGAGGCAGGCTATCCTGTGCAGGTGCGGATGCCATGGCTAGCCAGGGAGGTGATGGAAGGGATGGTGTGGGTCACCGCCTGACACCCTGGTCCTAGTTAAGCTTGGACAAAGGCTAAAATGAGCAGCCTTATGATCAGCAACCAATTCAGTAAAGCTGAGTGTATGCTCCCTTGACAGACAGCAAATGTTATATTTTGCTACAACACATCTGAGCCAAAAGTATGTTTTATTTTTTCTCCCACTAACGGGTTTATGTTAAGGGATAACACCATAGAAAGTAAATAATATGCCCTTGGTAAATCAAATATAGGTACAAAAAACCCCTCCCATTCTCCTCCCAGTCTCAAAAATCGATAGTCTTGCACACATAGCACAAAGCTCTGCACTACATCAATAAATCAATATATGAAGAACTGTTAGATCAAAGGCTAGCCATTTAGTTAGATAATGTTATTAAATAAGTTACAATCCAATGTCACAACTCATATTTTGTTTACTTTAGCTCACAGTTATTATGTTCTTAGCTCTATTATTTTTCTACAATAATAGATGAAATAGTTTCAGCTGAGCTAAGTCTCACAGCTTGTGCACAGTAGACTCTTAACTACCCAGAGGGTTTTAATGCTTGTTGCACTTTTTTGCAAGGAACATTGGAATGCCGATTGTAACTGTCATCAAATATGTTTATCCAGAGATGAGATGGACATGTTACGTTACTTCAAAGGGGCATGTGATGGGTGCTGTTATCAGGAGAGGGACAGCCAGTGAGCCTCAAACAGTGGAAAGTTATTTACATTCAATGGAGGTTTGATATAAGCAGGGTAGATCATGGAACCTTCAGGATAATATATAAGTTTGACTAATTTTGTTGACGGTACTTTCTGGTGACAAAATAACTAAATGAAGAGGAAGAGGCATAAACTACTGTAACACCTGAACACTGTTACACTGTTACATGAAGCAAGAACATGCTGGTAAGTTCAGCAATAGCAAGCAACCTGGTAGACTACTACTGACTACTATGCTAACAATGCACTGATACAAATGGCTAGCTATTACCTCATTAATATGCTGGGGATTATTAGAAAAGGCTAAAGGTTGTGCATTATAACTGATGCCAATATAACAATATGAAAAACATGACACATTGTAAATAATTTAAATGTTATAAGCAGCAATACGTACCATGTATGCATTTCCTCGCTAGAGGAATACACAGCCACAAAAATGTCACGATCCTCGTGATTAAGCACCTGTACACCAGCTTGTTAATGCCAATATCTAATCATGTGGCAGCAACTCAGTCTATAAAAGCATGCAGAAATGGTAAAAAGGTTCAGTTGTTGTTCAGACCAAACATCAGACTTTGACTGTAACTGACCTCTCTTGGTTTGCATCCTATCTAGCAAAGAGGTCCTACCAGGGCGCCTGGAGGGTGTCTGTCTCTGCTCCTCATCCCCCTCTCACAGGAGTCCCACAGGGCTCTGTACTGGGGCCTGTGCTGTTTTCCCTCTACACAAAATCTCCTGGCTCAGTAATTTCATCCCATGGCTTTTCGTATCACTGTTATGCCGATGATACTCAATGTTTCCTGTCTTTCCCTCCCTCTGCCACACTCCCATCTGCCTGCCTGGCTGACATCTCATCATGGATGGCCAGGCATCACCTGATGCTCAACCTCAACACGACTGAGATGCTTTTCATCTTTCATAGAGCCTCCCTTCTACAAGAACTTTCAGTCACAATTGATGGTATTACAGTGACTGCCTCCCGCTCTGCTTGGAACCTGGGGGTGGTCCTGGCCAGCTAGACTTCAAAAAACAAGTTCCAGCAACATCACGGTCCTGCAGGTTCCCTCTGTATAACATCAGGAGGATTCTACCATACCTGACCACATACTCCATACAGCTACTTGTCCGGGCTATGGTAATCTCCCGACTAGATTACTGCAACTTGTAAGTCTGTCAGCCTACAGCCTTGGATAAAAGCATCTGCTAAATAAAATGTTTCGTAATGTAATGAATGACTGTTGGTGCCAGACAGAGTGGTTTGAGTATCTCAGAACCTGCTGATCCGGGAGTGAGGACCATTGCTCACAAAGAGATTAGTGCAAAAAACAAGGTCAGATGAGAAGGGCCAGACAGACAGGAAGGCAACAGTAACTGAAATAATTACATTACAACAGTGGTAGGCAGAATAGCATCTCTGAACACACAACACATGAAGTGGAACGGCTATAGCAGCATAAGACCAATAAAAAAACATACTAATAAATACCTAATAAAGTGCTCACTCAGTGTGTATATATAGAACTTGTGAATCTCTGCATCGAGCAGAGCAGTGACTTCCTCCCTCAACACCTGTAATTGCAATTTGTGAGAGCCCAGCTAATTTTATGACATAGAACACCTGTATTCATCTCCATATTAATAGAAAACAGGAAGGATAAATCCCAATTTTCTAGCGGACTGTCATTTGAGATTTTCCTTCAGGGAAAGCCTGTCTCCTGCACATTAAAATATTGTTATACTCCTTCTCCATCCCTGACGGAGACTCCTATTGAGATTAGATCAGATATCATAATTATGAATGTCACCATATCTACATCACCATATTTGACACTTGTAATATCCATATGTGCCATTGCACATTTAAGTTCCATCGTAAAGGTGCTCCTCTCCCTGAGTTATAGTATAGAGGGATATAGCCCTGGAATTCACCTAGCTTCCCTTTATCAAGGAAATAAATGAGAAATAACCTTGTGTAAGTTTGCATCACCACATTAACCTAAAATTTCAAATGTTGAACCCAAAATTCAGTTTCTCTATGTTCGGGAATGTTTAGATCCAAAATCAGCTTCTTCGTATGCTGTATAACAAAGATGTATCACTGAAATTACGAGGCAGTCCAGTATATCCATATATTTGATAGCCTGATACATTCCCAGAAATAAAGACGGTGGTATGTTTTTGTTTTTTAAAGAACACATTTCCCAAATGTACAATAATTTGGGTACTAATAAGTGACTTTTACAAGCAGAAAATGTACAAATTAATTAATGTATTGCCGGCTAGGGGTCCAATTTTATGTACCTAGGGTACCATCCCAGTGACAAGTGTCTTATTTTTATATCAGGCATTTCACACATGAATGTTCATCACACATAATGACTAAGCGCATGGACCTTAGTCATTATATTACTGGTTTTTAAAGAGGAATAGAATCAATAGCCATGAATATGAAAATCTAACTAAAAGTATCTTCGAATTAGAGACCCTTTTTGTGTGTCACTAATCTGTGACCTGTAATTGCAGGGACCGCTTGTAAGGAGCACCTCATGCAAAGCACGGAACCTCATTAGCCGCAATCCGCACGGCGGAATAATGAACTTAAGACAATGGTAATTAATTGACGGGAACAATGGCTTTACATTTTTTAAAAGGTGTGAGGTGGCGAGCCCGCTTGTACGACAGCGCTAAGCCGCCTTAAATCCGTCTCTGATTCCCAGAGTGGCCGCGAGGGCCCAGGCGCGGCTGATCCGGGCCGGGTCGGGAGGTGCAGCTCCTGGGCAGGGCTGATACATTCACCTGTGGCAATTCTTTCACGGCCAGATAAAGTCAGGGAAGTCTCTTAAGGACCCGCGCGGCGACTTAGCGCTGGGCGCCCCCCCCCCCCACCTCTCTCTCTCCTTCTCTCTCTCCCGGGGGACCAGGTGTCAAAGTTGTCTATCAGGGGCTTGAAAGGAGAAAAGGGAGGCTTTACCGGGCGCCATTGTGCGACTGTTGTCACTGACTGATCAGGCCCATTTAGCCCGCTTCCTAGCTGAATGAAGCCACCTGAATAGATGAAAGCCAGACAGGCCTCCCCGACGAACAAGGAGCGGCGGAATATTCATGGAGGATCTGCGCGCGAAAGATTAATGTATTAGAAATTAAAATGGGGCTGGGACGTATGATCGTGCTCTAACACTTGGCCAGACCTGTGTCACCCAACGCAAACGGCTGAAGTCGGCAGACGCTGCCTGCCAAGGCGGAGTGAAATCATTAAGCACCCTGCCATTGTGTGAGCTGAATAATCAAACTTCACCCCCCATTCTTCCCGCCGCGCTGACAATGAATGATTCCACAGCCATTTGCAATGTTAACGGCACCTATCTGAGCCATCCATGCTTTTATGATAAGAGCCACAAATATGCATTTCAACAGTCTGAACAGATGCCGGTTCACCGGCGCTTCAAAGGACACCTGTCACTCAATTGAAAGGCCTGTCAGTCTCGGTCGCTCGCCGGTGCCAGTGAAATGGCCGAAAAGATAATCTTTACCTTCTTTTTTTCTCTCCGACTCCATCTCTTTCAGATTGTAACTGTTACATTTGCCAGAGAGTGACAAGTGATTTACACTGAAAAATAGATTGTATATAACTAAAAAAAAGGCCTTATTCTCTTAGGCTAGCTTATTCTTTGCCTGGTTTACAACTGTATCAAATATATTATCGAAACTGTGATCTGAGCAACTGTGAATGCCATTATGTTTGATATTATAAGCGTTAGATCTGCCTCTGACACTGACAATTCATATCTTTTAGAATAGTATCTTGGCCAGTGCAAGTGCCAATGAAAAGCTGAATATGGCCAGTTAATTTGTGTGAGCATACCGTATGTAGTATCACCTTTAAAAGTTCAACCTTCCACCCAGCTGTGCAATTCAAACACAGCCTAGTGTCTTGTCACAGCCATAAAAGAAATGAAATGTACAGTATAAGGACTAAAATATATCTGGAGTTATATATTTACATTTGCATTCCTTTTGTCTTTATATGGGTTTTGGAGACTAATGTAGAACTAGGAATGTACAGAGTTGGTGAGAAAAGTGAAATAACAATAGACACCATTTTAACAGTTTTAACAAACCATGTATTATCATGATATCATTATAGCATCATTTAAAAAAATACACTTAATACACTGGGGTTTAATAGGAATGTATAGTACAACGAACAAGCTTGCAGACATTCACGTATTAATTTAATACATACAAGGTTCAACCTTATTTACCTTCAAATTATATAATGGAGAAATTGTCAGTGAATGGTAGTGTGCCTCGTGAAAGCCGCTGTCAGGACCATCCATGCGGCCGCGTGATGTCAGAAGTAGCGGTTGGTGCTGAGAGTGGGGTTTTACATTTAGGCCACTTCTTCATTAGGCATGAGTAACTTGCATGCCACCAGCTGCCCCTGACATTTACACGGCGTTGGCGCTCACTAGCATGGGCCACGGCGAGCGGGCGAGCGGGCGGGACTGGGACCGGCACCAGGTTCCCCCACGGGCCCTCCACAGGCCAGACTACTGTTCACCCAACACCCCCCCCCCTCCATGTCACGTCTCCACCCCTGGCACAAGATGGACTCATAAATACATCTTACCATTCTTATTCAGGCCGTGTTCAGAGAGACAAAACTAACTTCCTGAACTGTCTGGAGGGGGGAGGGGGGGGGGTCTCGTTGTTATGTCTCGTTGTGATGCTGTGCTCATTGCAGTGAGAGCGGATTCACAAACAGAGACCAGCGCAGATCTATGGAACAAAGCAGACACATTATCTCATGAATACTTTTGTGTTTTTGATGACACTTTACAGTATACACCGGTCAGCCACAACATTAAAGCCACTGAGACATGAAGTGAATCTCGTTACAATTATATTAGGCAGCAAGTGAACAGTCAGTTCTTGGAGTTGATGTGTTGGAAGTAGGAAAAATGGGCTGGAAGGATGTAAGGATCAAAGTGACTTTGACCAAATTGTGATGGTTAGACGACTGGGTCAGAGCATCTCCAAAATGGCAGGTCTTGTCGGGTGTTCCCGTTATGCAGTGGTTAGAACCTACCAAAAGTGGTCAAAGGAAAAGATGAACCGGCGACAGGATCATAGGCGCCCAAGGCTCATTAATGCGTGTAGGGTGTGAAGGCTAGCCTGCCTGGTCCGATCTCACAGAAGAGCAACTGTAGCAGATATTGCTGAAAATGTTAATGCTGGCTATGATAGAAGGGTATCAGAACACACAGTGCATTGTAGCTTGCTGCGTATGGGGCTGTGTAGCCGCAGACTGGTCAGAGTGCCCATGCTGACCCCCGTCCACCGCCGAAAGCATCTACATTGGGCACGTGAGCGTCAGAACTGGACCATGGAGCAATGGATGAAAGTGGTCTGGTCGGAAGAGACGGCACCAGGATGCACTATGGGAAGAAGGCAAGCTGGCAGAGGCAGTGTGATGCTCTGGGCAGTGTTCTGCTGGGAAACCTTGGGTCCTGGCATTCATGTGGATGTTATGAATGACATGTGCCACCTACCTAAACATTGTTGCAGACCAAGTAACACCTTCATGGCAAAGGCATTCCCTGATGGCAGTGGCCTCTTTCAACAAGATAATGGGTCCTGCCACACTGCAAATATTATTTAGGAATGGTTCGAGGAACATGACAAAGAGTTCACGGTGTTGACTTGGTCTCCAAATTCCCCAGATCTCAATCTGATCGAACACCTGTGTGATGTGACTGATAAACAAGTCTGATCCATGGAGGCCCCACCTCGCAACTTACAGGACTTAAAGGATGCCAGATACCACGGAACACCTTCAGAGGTCTTGTGAAGTCCATGCCTTGACAGGTCAGAGCTGTTTTGGCGGCACTAGGGGGACCTACACAATATTAGACAGGTGGTTTTAATGGTGTGGCTGATCGTTGTATGGAGTTGCAATATGACATCTTCTTCTTCTTTCGTATATCGTCAGATGGCCAACTCAGTGTCATGCAGCCACGCCCTCGTCTCTGGTCCTAAGTCGAAAAGGCCAGCTTCTGAGGGTGGGCTGTATAGGGGGCAGCCGGTGATTATGTGCTCGGCAGTCTGTTCAGGCTCGCCGCACTCGCATGCCGCACTGTCCGATAGGCCCCACTTCTTCAGAGATGACTTGAAGCGTCCGACGCCAGAGCGCAGACGGTTCAGTGAGGTCCATAGATGGCGTGGCATGTCTTCTCCTTTTACACCGCCTCCTGGGTCCCGGATGTATCGTTGAATGCGGGAGGACCCAGCCGTCTCCCACGTCTGTTTCCAGGATGCTGCCAGCCAGGCGTCTCTGGACAAGTCCTCAGGGATAGACTGTAGCATCTCTTGTGCTGCCTTGTTGTAGGGATGGCGAGACTTAAGCCTGCATGGTGGTGCCGGTGTTGTTGTGGCTTTGTGTAGGATGTGCCAGTCGTGCTTCTGGGCTTTTCTTGCCAGGGCGAGCAATATGACATGACCTGAGCTTACTGACTTCCCAGTTAGGTAGAAGTTTATGTAGGCCTCCTTCATTCAGACGAAAGCATTTTTATGCATTGTGTTCACACAAAGGCATATTGATGGCACTTACATTTATCATCACAGCACAAAGATGCTTTCATTGTGACATGTCACACATTGACCTGAACTTCAACTCACGAACAGTCGCCGTGTTTGTTCTTCAGAGAATTGATACTGAAAACATTTGTGGCTAAAACTTGGAGCAAAAGAATGTGCAAAGCAGAGTGGGACATAAGATTGAATACCAAAATACCAAGATGTTTACCAGTGCAAAATTCCTCATTGTACCGCCCCCCTACCCCATACTATCCTTCCCCCCATCTCCTTACCCAAAACACAGGACCATACCCAAAAGTGGCAGGCCACAGCCTGTGAGGTACTTCCATCCATCCATTATCTGAACCCGCTTATCCTGAACAGGGTCGCAGGGGGGCTGGAGCCCATCCCAGCACACACCGGGCGAAGGGCAGGAACACACCCTGGACAGGTCGCCAGCCCATCGCAGGGCACACACACCATTCACCCACACACCCACACCCACGGGCAATCCAGACCCTCCAATCAGCCTAACCTGCATGTCTTTGGACTGTGGGAGGAAACCGGAGTACTCGGAGGAAACCCACGCAAACACGGGGAGAACATGCAAACTCCGCACAGAGAGGCCCCGGCCGACGGGGATTCGAACCCAGGACCTCCTTGCTGTGAGGCGGCAGTGCTACCCACTGCACCATCCGCCAACAGGACCAGTTTGAGAAATGTCTCGACCCATGAAAGTTCATTTATCTGTCTGGCTCCAGTAGGCTGGTATCATCACAGATAAATAATGAGTGAAGACTCATTTGTTCTGTATTGTTGTTGTTGTGGTTGTTGTGGCTGTTGTATCTTTTGACAGGTTTATTCATTTTTCCAGGGAAACCCTCATTCTATGGTACTGTAGATAGGGGTGTAGTCGCAATAAGATCCACACAGAGGTTGGGCCCTTGGGCAAGGCCCTTAACCGTTAATCCAGGGGAGATTGTCCCCTGCTTAGTCTAATCATCTGTAGATCACTTTGGATCAAAGCATCAGCTAAATAACAATTAATTAGGTGCTGAGGTTTAATAACAAACATCATGATCTTTTCTACAGCTGGGAACACAAAACAGCAGGCGATATCAGCACTGCCTATTCATTTTAAAAGCGGTAAGAAATTATGCATTTACATTTACATTAGAAAAATAAGATAGCAGTTTTGTAGACGGTAAATAGGTTTTCCTCTTTTGCTTTGCTGCACGATGACTCTGCCACCTCTGTTGGACCAATCAATGAGTACTTATCAGAAACCAAATAAGATTAAGGATATTAAATGCTTATGTATGTGTACTGTAACTCAGTGAAATCTAGAAATAATATGAACATTTCCTTAATGTCCAGATACACTCATTTCTGTACCTTGGTTTTGTAAAGACGAGTCTAGGGCACTGATGTAGCTCAGTGGCTACCTAGCTACATACAGTAAATGTGCTACCCTGTTGTATTCATTAAAATCAGCATATGGACCTGTCAACACCTCCTGGAGCAGCACTGTACCCATGCCATTTAGCCCCGCACCGCAGCACGGCAGGGACGAGCGCGGCGTGTTAATGCCTCCCTGCCTACCCCCAGCGACAGGGAGGTCCAGCGCTCACGAGCCTCGCTGTGACACGGAAAAGACCCTGCACTTTTGCAGCCAGGCCTCGGCTGCTCACCAGGGGCAGATCCCCATCAACTGCGGTTACACTCCACCCTGCTCACAGCCGCCATCTTTGGTCATTCCACTGCACAGTGAGAGAGAGAAAGGAACTGCTTTTTATTGAATAACACAAAAAGGAGCATAGCAAAAAAGAATTACATAAAAATAAATGGGATTTATTTTTTAGACACAAGTGCCACATGATAACATGATCCTTGTTGGTTTAAAATTCTCCAAAATCATTAGTCAATTTAAAAAAATTGTGGTAAAGCTTAACTCTATCAATCAATATTAATGCTAACTCATTACTGCTAACTAATTATTGATGTATTGTTTTGTGGAATTATTGTTTTAAACGTCCACACCATTTTCAAAAAACCTCATCTGATAAAGAGGGCTTAAGTCAGTGCAGCTGTTGTTTCAGAGCACAGACTTAATTGTGGAGGGGCAGAAGTAAATGGCACCCTCCATGAAGTTACAGAGGCAAAAAATATGCTCATCTGACTGGGCAATGGGCAATCTTCACTTGTGACCAGAGACAATCAGGCGAGTGACCAGGTTCCACTGCAGGTTGGTCATTCCACTGCACAGTGAGAGAGAGAAAGGAACTGCTTTTTATTGAATAACACAAAAAGGAGCATAGCAAAAAAGAATTACATAAAAATAAATGGGATTTATTTTTTAGACACAAGTGCCACATGATAACATGATCCTTGTTGGTTTAAAATTCTCCAAAATCATTAGTCAATTTAAAAAAATTGTGGTAAAGCTTAACTCTATCAATCAATATTAATGCTAACTCATTACTGCTAACTAATTATTGATGTATTGTTTTGTGGAATTATTGTTTTAAACGTCCACACCATTTTCAAAAAACCTCATCTGATAAAGAGGGCTTAAGTCAGTGCAGCTGTTGTTTCAGAGCACAGACTTAATTGTGGAGGGGCAGAAGTAAATGGCACCCTCCATGAAGTTACAGAGGCAAAAAATATGCTCATCTGACTGGGCAATGGGCAATCTTCACTTGTGACCAGAGACAATCAGGCGAGTGACCAGGTTCGGTGACTCTGTGGGGAAAAAGAAAGAACAAAAGAGGGAGAGAGAAAGAGAGAGGGATATAGAGAGTGAGAGAGCAGTAGAGAGAGAGAGAGAGAGAGAGAGAGAGAGAGAGAGATGATGATGGCCTTTGTACAGGGCATAGTTCACTGACCTTTTTTATTGACATCAAACACCAGGGTGAAAAATTGGTTCAAATTCATTTTACACATTTACTGTATACCCCGGAGCCAAGCGAGTTTGGTTCTGTGACGAACACCAGAGGAGAGTGAGAGGGAAGCTCTATTGCTGTTGTTGTCTGTTGTCTTCGCATTTTAACCCTCCGGTGAAAATAGGTATTGTTACGCAGCGAAGCACGACGGGCACCCATTCTGTGGCTGTGCCAGGATTTTAAACCAGGTGCTGTTTATCAATCGAACACAGCCCATACTAGTCAGTCAGCTGTGCCATTCGACACACTCCACAACCCAACGCAGCAAAAAGCCAGACAGTGCTGCATCTTCGCTGACTGACTCTTTATATCCAGTTGCTTTTATTTGTCTAAACAGGACAGACCTGCGCCCTACCCGAGCGTGTGGCTTTTCTTATCCCATAGAGCAGCCGACCGCTGGGGTGTGTTTTTATTCATTAAATCCCATTAGAGAGCATGCTGTTTTATACATTGGCAGCCATTTTGGATTAAGACCTAATTAACCCTACAATTTGCTAGCGCCAGCAGAAATTAAAACACTGCAACCAGCAGGGTGGAAGGGAGCCGGGGGGAGACTGTCTGCCTCCACTCCGTTCAGAGCTTTATACCTGGAGCATGAAAGAGAATGTAAGGGCCTAGGGCAGGCTTTGATATTTCAGCTCCTCATCCGCTCTGACCTGGACTACATCTAACGCACCGAGACCGAGGGTCAACGGGAGTCAGGAAGGAACGGAAGGATCTGGGGAATTTCCTCCTTCATCACCGCCGTCGTCTCTCTGATGAGAACAGTTTCAGAAATACTGTCCCGGGCATCGTGGTCAGTGTACCGGTCCTTATGAGCTGTAACGGAGAGAGAATGGGGATTCACACGGTGACATGAAGGTTGTGGAAGGATGGTCATTATTAATAGTGAGTTTCAGGTTCCTAAACATGGTGAGACAATGCTTCTGACTTGCTTTGTTTGGATCGAGTAATGCACCTTTTATTCAACAATGATGTTCAATTGGAATTAACAGAAAGTTTGGGAATCTTAACTGCCATGAAGCAGCCTTGCTGCCCGCCCAAAGTATGTTTCAGCATTCATATAAGTAATCCATATGTACATACTGTATGTACACATTTTCTAATGGAATGGATTGCAGTGGTGACTTTATACAGAAGAGGAATCAAGTCATAGCTCACAAACTTTGATATCAGCAGCAAGTCAAAATAATTTCTCTGTAACCCTTATTAGTACAGGCGTTTTTTTATGTATTTATTGTCCTTACAAACATATTCAGGCAGGTTTTAATTATTTCTTAACTCACCAACCATTGTGCTTGATGGAAAAAAACAACCCCTTGAATTTATTTAATTTGTTTATGCTTAATGCTGATTGAATCTATGCCACAGTGTGCCAGACCATAAGCATTTACACATTCCACAGTGTTACAGTACACATCTGTAGGACAATCAAGAAACTGCATGGCAGTATAAGAAGTCACGCAGAGCTTATAGAGGTTGCAGGAACACATCCCTCTGCAGACTCCGAAAAATAATTACATATTTACGTGGTGTTTACTAATCATGTGGCAATCAAAGTTCAAAGTTAACATTGAATAGCATGTCTATGGCATGAATTCCTTTTTAAATTAGCCTTAAAATAAGAAACTTGTGTGAAAGGAATTCATTTCAGTTCTCAGTACAGAGTATAACAACTGATTTTGCATTCTAACTTTACACTGACCAGTACTCTCCCTTGATTAATGGAGTTTGCAATAGTCTTACAGAGTAAAGCCGAGATGGCTCTTGCCGATGATACTGAATCGGACACTTACCCCCGACATAAGCTTCCTGCAGATACATGCTATTAAATGTCACTGATCAGCTTCAAAACACAGCCCATGCTACAGCAGGCATGCAGACTCCTCTGTGCAGATTCCCCTGTGCCTTCCATGTTAGAACTGGTGCCAGAACGCTCTCATTGCATTTCTATGTCTCTGCACAGTCATCCAGATATCCCTACTGTCAGAAAATGTATGGTCATATTAAAAGCATACTATACAATGAAAATCAGTGAAGTCAAGTGACAGTGAAGCATTTTCCACTATCCTGCATATCCTCCATTTCTTTTATGTTGAAAAATACTATGATGTAAAACTAAAAGGTAGCTTGGAGCTATGGGTAGCATTGTACATGGCACAGCATTTGTCTATTCTATTAAATATTGATTGCAAGCTAGGTACATTTGCAAATTAATTGAATACAAATGCAATACAATGAAATCTGAAAGACTTTGGAGGCTATCACACTCAGCTGTAGACAAAAAGTTTGGGAAAATTGTGATTTTATATTTTCATATTATGTATTATAGATAGAGCTAAACAGCTTAATCTTTTATATTCTGTATCAAGCTCTTTTCACAATAATTTAATCAATACTTTTAATAAGCTTGGAAACTGTAGTAGACAAAAAACAAAATTGTAGACAAAAATATTTTGGGAACACTTCATAATAAGCTTCCATGAATAGGCATGAATTAATGTAGTTGTTAACTAACTACATCATAGAAGTTCATCTGTACAGGTCTGTTAATATATTTGTGCATCATTAATCAACAAGTACATTAGTTATTGCCAATTCATATTGGAATTAAAAAGTCAGTTAACGTATTTGTTAATGTTTAACTAATTATAATTTCATCCTATGGTTATGGAATACATATTATGTAAGAAATACGTTAGTTGTTAACAAATGCATCACTAATGAAACGTGAATTTCCTGCTTAATTAATGTATTTGTACATCATTAATTCATGAACCTTATTGTAAAAATGTGAATGGTAGTTCGGTTGCACAACACTCTCTGGTGAGTCCTGGAGCTGATTTGATCTCTGAATTAAACAGTGACAGTTACTACAGATTTCTGTTAATGTTTTTCTTCTGGCAACGTAACACAGTTATGCTTTAAATTTCCTTCTTCCCTCCAACCACAGAATGCAAAATGAGTGGGCTGCCAGCATGCGATTCAATCAAGTGCACTACATTGTATATCCATAGGCTACAAGCTAGAAAAACTGACTGACTGAAAGCAAAACGGCAATACCCTATTCTCAACAACTCGTTCTGTGGCATTTTGCTTTGTATCTTTCAAATTTATTGTAAATGTACAAAAGACACAAAAACAGATTTAGGTTCCTTTTTTTAAACCCATACACTTTCACATGCTTGCTGGTGATCTGTGCAACACGGCCATGGTCCAAGTGGAACATCAGTACATATAGTATTTATTTTTTCTTAATATGGAAGGGAATAAGGCCTGTATGTATGTATGGAGGGACACCAAGCTGACATGTGAGCCAGGCATGACACCTGGGAAAGGGACAGATCCAAAAAAGCCTTTGTTGATAACTTCTGCGCTTCTTCTATGGCATGAGGAAACCATTTTGTGTAAACTGTGTTAAATAGTAGCACTCAGCCATTCATGAGTAGAAGCAGTCACCCACTCACTGGTGCTTACTGGTAGTTGCCTTATTTTGAACGTATAGAAGTGAAATAGTGAGTTATTTTTTGCTTCCACTTATTTCAAGATTTTTTTTCCTCGATTTCGTTTTTGGTTTGCAGGATATCGAACTTCGACTGGGTTGATTGGAGGGTTATTTGATTCACCTGTGCCTCAGGGTGTGGTGATTGGCTATTAATTGAGAGCAGCCTGCTTTATTCTCCTCTTAGCCAATCAGGGTGTGATGACACCCTTCCTTTTGGGCTTAAAAGATGCAGGAACCTGCATCTTTGGATGGTTTGCCGATCCTCCCTCCTCCTGTGTAATCCTCATGACAGCAAGCCATTTTGAGCCTGGAACTCATCCTTCAAGGCTTCTTTAGAGAATGATTTGCTTAGTTTGAGGGTTATATGGCCCAGTTGAGTAGGGATTTAGAAACAACTCTTAAGTTTTATTTTGTTTCTGAGGTTATTTTCTGTTAAAGTAAGCACCTAAAAGCCTGTACACATAGTTCTTTTTTGGTGGGGGACTCAAAAAAAGAAAGGAATATTTCACTTTCCTTAGTCATTGTTAGTTACCAATTCATCAGGTACTTTATTCTCTTCAGTGAGTCTTCCTTGCTTTCATTTATTTTATGTGCTTGGGGAATGGTTCACAGGCTTCTTCCTGATCAGCTGAATTTTGGGATATCAGTCCCACCACAGTAAACTGTGGTCAATGGTAATTGATCCTGAAGGGAACAGTTTGCACAAATACAGTCCATAAAAATTAGATTTTTCCCAAGGATGAAGCAAATAAAAACATAAGCACCAATTTAAAACTAAGAGACTAGTGGACTGATACATGGTACATTTTATGTGTTTATTGATATAATAATTAGGCCTTATCTAGCATGCTGGAAAATGTTCTTACTAGCGCATTGCATTTCATCAATAACAAGGCATAAAAGTAATCTTTTCCTGTTTGTGTTGACTTGCTATTTACTGTTCATCGATGGCTGATTGTTACATGCCTTCTGCTGAGACAGTGTAAGAATAAATGAAATAAATAAATAAATGAAAATAAATGACACTTAACCAGCCTTAAACAATAATTATGGTAATACAAAACAGGCCATATATTAATATTTGAAAGTCTACACCAGAAAACATCAACATAAATAAATAAAAAGAATAAATAATAAACAATAAACATTTGTTATTACTATTGTATTCAGTCAGTTACACAGAATATGCTGTGTTAATGTAACGGATTGCTCGGAGCTATGATCATGCAAGCCTTGCCTGAAGTCTCGTGTTTTTAAGGAAGCGCAAACAGGGAGGGGGGGCCATGGCATGCCTCAGTGGAGAGTCTGCACAGGGAGGGGCCCCGGGGGAGCCCATGGGGCCCGGGGTAGGGGCTGGGGCTGTCTTCAACCTTTCTCCAGAGCCTTTGCATGGCAGCGCACCCACAATGCCCCAGTGAGCACCAGGACGCCCGCATAATAATGCCTCTCTTCAAACGCTCCGCAAATAACTGATTACTGGATATCTGCATTAATTAGCAGCCGGTTAAAGAGCCGGCGCTCACCTCCCCGGACATATAAGGAGGGGAAACGGGGCCGGTGCTGGAAAAAGCAATGGCATTCTGTCCCTATTTCACTGAACATTAAGCTCTGCGTGCGTATGTCCTCGACATGAATAATCTTTACTTCCAAAAATCCAGTAAGGGTGCGTCACAGCTGAAAAACAATGGTCCTTCATTTAATACCCAGTCACATCACTGACTGGAACTATAACATAACATCACCTAAAGAGAATTTGAAAATAAACATTGGCAGATAAATCAGAGAGAGGGAAGCGTTTTGGAGCAGCTCAGAAGTGGTTATAGTCTCTGTGAGAAGAGGGGGCTGTCTCTCTGCACTCTGTCAAAAGGTCAATTATGGCCTCAAACCGCCAGGCGGTGGCTCTGACCTGGAAGTGCCACCAATGACCCCCACAACCAAAGGCCCCAATGAGTTGATCATCTAACATGCAGGCTGCCTCCAGCCATGGAAATCTGACATTTGTCCTTATTCAAATGAACACAAACAATATGCATCTTGGCCCCTTCCCCACCCTCTTTGTCATATAAACACAAAGAGGCAGCCATTCGTTTCAATGGCCGCCTCAGTAAATCTGCAGCCTTCCGTCTGAGTAAAATCCACCAGAAATCATATTAATAAGGACATAATGGCACTTCAGATACAATACGTGAAGCTCGTCTGATGTAAACATGTTAGTGGTGAGGAAAATGGCGACAACAAATTATAATTTTTTACCATGAATATGAAATGCAATCTACAGAATGGTGCATCACACTTAAGATTAACGATACAGTATGTCTATAATGGCAGGTGATGATATGATTCATCTGAACATGAAACTGATTGATGCATGGGTATCACCTCAAAAGCATTTAAGAACACTATAGTTCTTTCATTTGATTGCATCTGAAAAAGCTAAATGTGTTAAGACATTTCGAAGAGACTGTTTATAGCATGGCAATTGTTTTGTTAATTTCATCAAAATCATTTAATTAATGAATATCATTTAAATATGTGACTAAAATGTGTAATGTAGTCAAATATTACATTTCAAAAATGTAAATAAATAGAAACTTGTTTTCACAGTACTGCCTAAGATGCATTGTGAATTTAAACTATTTTGAAAGTATGTGCACAATTGAAATTATAATCTATTATGCCTTCAAAATATCGAAATGTATAAATGGGCAAAATTGTAACGGTCTCCATAGTTATTGTGAAATTATATATAGGACCATAATAGCTATATATTTATATATTTGCTTTATTTAGTCAGAAATGTATGTATGTACTGTATATATTTAATGTATTTGTATAATGTATATATATTTATGTTTTTTTTCTGAAACTTTCCCATTTATCAACGCCCATCCTTAAGTAGTTCATACACAAGTCCACTACAGTTAAAACATTCTTTCATATTTTTTAACCCGCTTTTCAAAGTATCAAACCACATACGATCGTCTCACAGTGACATGGTAAACAGTACCTGTGAGCTTGGGCTGGATGTGCCTCGTGTATGTACCATGACTGTAAGCACAGCAGCTTTAATGACCCGTGGCCTATCATATCTTTATGGACTCTTCCTGTTTATTGTGAAAGGAAGACAGGAAGCCAGCAGAAAGCGGTGTGACGTGTGCCTGTATCAGAGCAGCAGCGTACTGTAACGTGTATGGAAGGATGTTTTTGTGCTAAAATGTGCTTGCCCCGAGCGTTACCCCCCACTCGAAATCTTTATCCGTGTGGACTTGCCGTCTCTCGGCGTTTGGTCTCCCCGGTTTAGGTGCAGGGGCTGCTGATAACTGCGTGTCACGGCGAAGGCCTCTCGTGTCTTCGGGGGGTTTCAGGAAACATGATCACGAAATGCACGAGCATGAGGAAAATCTTAAAAGGTTGAGCGCGGAAAAGTATCGCTTCCGAGAAGCTTTTTTTGTTGCGGTCGACGTGCGCTCAGCCCTTTTTTTTTTTTTTTTCTAATACACTTCAGCCACATCAAAAACATAACACAAATCATTTTTTCCACACAAAATCCAATCATTTTGCCCTAAAAGAGAAACATATTACCAGCGAAAGGTGTGGGGGAATTGTTATTTCATACATTCTAATTCACATCACAGAGCGCGGCCGGAGACGCACACAGATCGGTTGGGTGCGTTTGGCCTCAGGCCGCGCGCGGCTCTGATATTAGTTTTAAATACAGATTGCTGGCGGGAGCAGCGAGGCAGGATCAGGGCCTGCCGCACAGACACGGGCAGGAGAGACTCATATCTCTGTCCTCTTCCGAAAAACCTTTATTCAATCAAAAAGGAAAGAAATAAACGCCCTTCTCCGGCTCTGTCGACTATAAACTGTTATTGATCCCGCAAATGAAATTTGTTCATGCTGATCGATCAAACACATTATCTTTTTCTTTTCTTTTTTTCACCCTCTTTTTTTCCCCCTTTGGTTCTAGTCTATTACCGGCGAGTGGTAGCTCAACACGCGTCAATAAATGCGGCCGGGTCACAGTGGGCAGATTCCTTCCTTACTGCTGGAGGGGCCGGCGAAACGAGTGAACACAAGCACTTGTACTTAAAGGTAATGGAGCTACACCATGACTAAAGACAGAGCCTGGGGTAAACGGTGCGACCGTGTAGCGCACATACTGCGGCATGTCACCAGCTCCTCGTGTTATTTCTCCTTCCCTTTGCCCCGTTAATACCCCCACCCCCCTCCCCCCCCCGCTTCAGCAAGTCCCCCCTCGGTGTAAGCCTTCCAGCTGGCATGACCGTATGCTTGGCAGCTTGGTGGAACATGAGAATTCAACCTGCGGTGCCCCCATTACCAGTATAAAAATATCAGCTGAGACCAGCAGCGCGCGGGAGACCAACAGGAGGGAACCATGTCAAAAATACAAATAGCTGTTTTCAGGTGATACACTGGATTTGCAAATTGGTACAATTCCTGTGTACTGCTAAACTGAAACCCAAAGGGGAAAATGTATTTATTTTCTTTTATAAATGCATATAGTGTTTACAGTGAGTTTGAACTGAGGAAGGCAGATGCGGCAGGAACACATAACTTATGAGATTTGAACTGTTTTTTTTTTTTTTCTTTCTTTCTTGGCCAGAATGAACCTGCAGTGATGACCACTCAGATACTGTAATAGCAGAGGACTGGTTATAACTAGGTTGGATGTCTTGGACATACAATTTTTCTCCTTAACAAAAAATGTATATCAATTACATGGCAACAGTTGTGGTAGCGTGCTGCTTACAGCAGGTTTGGTGGTGGCCAAGCACACGTAATGTAGCGTAACAACATAACATCGGATTGGCTGAATGGCCAACAGAACAGGCCATTCAGCCAAACAATACTCGCCATTTTCCTACCTACTGTACCAGAATTTACCTACAAACTAAATGGTATCAAGTCTTTAGAATCAAGTCTGGTCTTGAAAATCCTGCAAATTCTAATATGTACTGTAACATTGAAACAACTGGGTTTTACTGTTACTCCAACACTACACACCTAGTGATAACTGGGAAGGTGTATAGGTACAGTAATATAAAGTGCTTCTCTGAAACTCTTTATTTAATGGTTATCTACCCGGTATGCAAACAGGCCAATGCATGCTGGTTACATAAACTGTGTTAATTAATGGTAGCTATGGTACTCCCTCCAGTGAGAATAGTGCCACTGAAAGCTAACATGGGCTCTGCCATCATTCTGTCTCATCTACCCCTTCATCTGAGTAACAGGAAAAGAAGCAAACTCTCCCATGAACCAAAAACAACTTCCTGAGAAGCAAGTCCATCCAGTCTACAATGATGACAGAACCCAAGTTCTTTATTATGGAAAATTATTTCAAAATGCATAAAATGTTGAAAATGCATTTTTACCTTGTTTCTGCCACTATCACTCCGGCTATTGATAAGATGTCTAAATTTATTGCAGAATAATTCTGCAGGAGAAGAGATAAAAGGTTGCTGAATAAAATATGAGGCAGAGGCTGTAAATTGTAGCAATGCATATCATTTCATTCAAATGTAGGAGACAATTACCATCTGCTACAGTCATCAGTTCCCCCTTTATGACTTAATTATATGTTTAATGCTATCAGATCAAGGAAAGGGCAAAACAGATGAATGAGGGAGAAGCCAGAAAGATTCCGCAACAAGACAAAAGCCAGACGAAAAGTAACATAAAGGAACGGAATTGATTTCATTTGCCGGCAAATAGGAAAAGTTAATTTGAATACAATATTCCATTTCCTTTTGACATTGTGATATAATAAAAATGTGTGTTTTCTTATGTGGCTCATACAAATTGAACAAAAGGTGTCAAGTTGGTGAAAACAGGGATGTCTCTGCGCTTTCATGGCTAAGGCAGTGTGGATCAGGATGTATTCTCACCATTGTTTGATCAGCAGCTGGGGTGCCACAGAGTCTTTCCTTATTTATGATAAAGATGTGAATACATAAAAGAGCAATGATAAAACGGAACTTCACTTCCCAACTCATACCGCGTCTGTGAATCAATTACCTCTGTGTATACTGCCAGGTTAACAAGAGCCGGCTGAATTGTAAATATAAACCGTCAAAAGTGATATTTAACTTTGAAATGCATCTGCTGGTTATTGCCCGGTTCCCACCTGTGACAGTCAAATTCAGGATCATCTAAAATTGATGGACTGCAGGCGATACACCGTGATTTCACGAAAACACCTTCGGACTAAATTATTTATGAATACAAACAGAGATGCAAAGCAAGGGACTCAATCTCACAAATGAACTGAATCTTGAAAGAGTGGGTTTATTCCTGCACTAAACTGTGCTGCTTCCAATCATATACCAGGAATAATTTGGACAACTCGCTTTGTTATTAATGAGCTCAGAACATACAGTACCCATATCTAGGGCAACTTACACAACCTATATATTACCCAATGGTGCTGGCTATTTACTGAAGAGATTCATAATCAGTACCGCAAGCGGGCAGTTGTAGCAGACTGCCTGGAATATAAACCTGCAACCTTCCGGTTATAAACCATGTCATTGAATATCATTACTGTCCTGACACTGAACAGGATCTAGGATTGACAGCAGGAGTCCCTGCACACCTGCCTTTATGTTCACTGAAGGGGATGGGAAAGCACGGGGGACTACAGGTTACAGACTTGTCTTGCTTCCGGAAGATTCCTGTTATACGCATCATTGCCTTCAGCATAAAGATAACTTGTCTGTTTTCAGACATTTATCAGTTTTGTTAATGTCACCCTCTGAACTATTTACAGCATGCAGTAGGTGCAAATAAACTCTGAGCTGTAATTGTTACAGGTTGTCCATTGTATTATAGGCATTATCACTGCCAATGCAAATGATCAGGCTAATGGAGAATCGCTAGATTTTACCCTACTAATCTCTGTTCACTGAGCATTGCAATGCATCCAAATTTAGATTGCTAGCCTTCCAGTTGAGGCTATTAGTGTGACTGAAGATTCTGTGGTGTAAGACTAAACTTCAATAAAACTAAATTTCAATCTTCCCCTTGCCCTACAATACATAGTCCCTTGAACCAGACAGGTTTAGCCATAACAAAAATGTCATCATATTTGGAAAAAAAATACTGTAATTAGTAATGCTGTAAAACTGAGGAGAAAATTAGAAAATGTGGAGGCACTCCAAATGTATAATGTAATGTCAATGTATTATTATTTTTTGTTTTGGTTAGTTCTACTCAGATGTATCCTACTAAAACCAATATTGCAATCATTTACTTTTTTTTAACATATTTTCTTAATTTTCCAAATAATATAATTTATAAAGAGCCTCTAATACATGTAAATACAGATGAAAGTGCTTGTTTGATAAAGCAATATGTTGGTGTCAAGTATCGATATGTGTGTGTATGCAAATGCTGCATCAAGTATTTTCTTGTCATACAAAATTGACCAAACAAGAATTGTAATGTATTGGATGTCTATATATGTTAAAATATATACAATATCATTGTTCCAAATGGATTTGTTCAGAGAGCATAAACCAGACTTTTTCCTATTTTCAGTTCTGACTTACTTTTCAGCAGATGAGCACCAAAGCGCACTGAAAGCCTGTAAATCTGTAAATCACGTGCCTCAGAGAGCTGAAATCACCAGGCAGAACCAGTACTTGTTTATGTTTATATTTAAGCTCATACTGTATTTGTTCATGTTTGTATTTTTCCACATTGAGGAGTGGTACTGAACGACTCCTGTTGTGTGTGTGGCTCCTTGGAACTCACATAGCAAATTTCCCAATTATTATAATTTTTTTTGAATACAGTTCATATACTGAAATCACAATTTCTGGCATTGATATGATCAGACCTGTGTCTTATTAAAGTGCATTCACATTTCGGTGAAGGTACTGAAAACCCAATGTAGATTCAAATTATACTTCATACTTAATCACAGTAGTGATACAAGTTGGAAGTTTATGGAGAAACAATCATACTATCTCACCATACTCGACGTTGTAAACGAGTAGTAATTGTATATGTTGATAACTGTTTTGTTGAGGGAATTCTTATGCAGTCATATCACCTATTTCCCAAAGCCTAATTTTAAGGAGCACATTTCTTGAATGTCTAATGAAAATGAATGTAATAAAAGGCTCATTACATGATAACTATAAAATGAAATATGCACAAATATGGAAATATATGAACATTTTATATTTAGACCAAAAGAACTAAAGCTCCATCTTGTGGCTTCTTAAAGTATGCAAATCAGATATTATGCATATGCTTTCTCGAGATTGACCATTACAGTTCCTTTCAATATCTCAACAATATATCAAGAAATTTTTATTTAGAAAATGCAGTGAATTCCTTAGTGTTTGTACTGGCTTTGCAATTACTTTGGTGAAATCAAATTGCTCATTTGGAATACATAATTGTTATATTGTATACTGTACAGTCAATGCCAAATTATCAGTTCTCCTCCGGGATCGAGCATGTAATTCTGGCAAAAACAGAGCCCCTTCAGACTCATCCGTGTTCATGCTCATGCTGCACTTTCCATAGTAGAGATCTACCAATGCATAAAGTTCAGTCAAATACTGCCTCATTATGCGGTCATTTATGGGGTTTTTATGGACAAGAAATCTATGGACCTCCAACAAGTTTATTTGTTTATCAGTACAACCAAGATGCAACCACACTAATAACATCAGCCATGGATCTTCTCTTCTCACAATGCTGCTTAGAATCCCTCAAGACCAACAATCTCTGACAACTATTTGAAGTGTTAAGGAGCAAAATTCCACCACAATAGGAGTCAATCCTTAAGTCTATAAACAGTCAGGAACTAAGTACAGGACCATAAATGCCATATCGCTGTTTGTAGTATGAATAGTTTCTCGTGCACATTGAAAGGAGTCAGAAAAGGCTAAAAAGGATCGTAAATGATTTTTAAATGAATAGCGCAAAGGGCTTCCTGATGGGTCCCATCTGTCCAAACACAAGCTGAATTCAGTACCTTTAATAATAATCCTAATGGCAATTAATTAAACTGCTAACACGTTACATACATCATAGTTAACACGGCGCAAAAATTACCACAGGAAATGTTATGAAACAAATTAGCTTTAACAATGAAAGAAAATTACTTCACATAACTAAATATTACACCCACTTCCTCCAGCCATATTTCTTAATGAATTCTCTAATTAATTTAATTCACACATTGTGCATAATATGAAGCTGGAAATGTCAGTGGGTCAGGCTTTACCATAGTCTTTTGCTGGCTGTCTGTTTCAACAAGAGACATATTAGCAAAACATGACCTCTATGCAAATGACACAGACCAACTGTTGTAATTTTAATTCCAAGGCCTGATTAGCATGTTCTTTGGATATCTTTCAGACAATTTATAATGTAACATTTTACATGTGCCAATGTCAATTTAACCAGAGCTGCTATTGTCATCATTAGGCTATCCAAATCATTCAATGAAAGGAGGGAAAAATAAACAGACTCCTCAAAAAGGAATGAGACATTATACAACGGTAATTTAACCTTACATTTTAGTCAAGGGGACACGGCATTTAAAACATTTTATCTGAGTGAACAGTTACTCTGTCATAAAAAATCACTTTAGAAACATGCCCACTTAAGCTCGTCTCCAAAGCACAGGAGTGCTACAGATGAGAGAACTCTATGCACGGGAGGATTTCCGGTATTTTAAACGGATTTTAAAAAGGCTCCCCGCCCGATAAGTGAAACATACAGAGGGCTGAAAAACACGGGGACTGGTCCAGCGCTGTGGGGCTGTCCTGGGGCCAGTTATTTAGCAAACAGCCCGACTGAAGGCAGCGCGTAAACGCTAAGGGCAGTCACCAGGGGAGGCGGCTCTCCGTCTCTCTGCGGCTGCTCTCCTCCCGTCTGACTGACACTTGATGGACTGGATGAAGCCAACAGCCCCCTCGGGAAGGCCTGATTATAGGCCGGGATCCTGGAACAACTCGCTCCGAGCCGCCCTGCTGTCCCGTTTCATCAGCCCTGCTGATATAGTTATTAATGACATAATACCCACAGCAAGCGTCTGAATTATGCGCTATAACTGCCGGGGTAACAAGGACAATTTACTGGATGCTGCCAGTCGGTGGGTGAAATCTATGCTGTTTTCATCTGATAATGTGAACGGTGTATACTTTGTTGGAACTTAATTACAAGTTAATATCGCAGCAAGCCAATGACAGAAAATTAAGTATACTAATATTATGCAAGCTCCCTAGCAATGTGTGTGAACTTTCGTCCAGTAGGCTGTTACTGTTGCAGTGGTGCACAGTGTGGTGGAATCTAGCCCAGCTCGCATTGCGTTGGTGCAGCAAGAAGTGTGTCATGAAATTTTACCAACAGCTCTGCAAGGTAAAATGTTCAAATTTACTAGTTATAAAGTTTACTTGGTCATAACAAGGAGTGATATTTTTCAGAAGATCATTTGTACTGTAGCCTATGTGTATCATTAAGTCATTTTTAATAGTAATATACTCATGTAATTTTTTTTATTGTTCAACTGCTCAACTCTTTTCAGACAGTCTTGAGAGTCAATATAACATTAAGACTGGTAAAGAGTTGGATACAGTTTATGTTTTGAATAGCTGGGTCCTCCTGTATCAGCGTCAGAATTCAGATGAGCTGGTTTTAGGGACGGTTTTCACACGGTTTTTCTTGGGGTTAATGGACAATACTAATGGGTTAATAGGTATACTCTGGTTCACCATGGTGTAGCACAAGCCACATAGTATCCTCCATTTTGTTTCCTTCTTAAATTTAACACAGATAACAGTAAAGCTGCAGGGTCTATATTGTACTAAAGAAATAAGTACTTTGTTTTTGATCCTTAAAATCACAGCAAACAACTATGGGATTTATGTATTATATGGATATACACTGTAAAATGTTCAGAGTGACTCCAACAGAATTATGAGTCCACTATGGCCTGTAAGAGGTGAATTAACACTGGACATTTTACTGTGTATTGCTGTGGGGATATGATCTGGAAAGGCAAACGACTGTTCATTAGAATAAATTGAAAGGAAAATGACTAGAATTATGTCAAAATAAATTAAAAATGCTTGCTTGCTTAATGTAACAAACCATTGATTTTGACAGACCCAATGTATTAGCTATACTGTACTGTCTGATTTATTCAGATTCTTTAGCCCCGTGATGGCCGGTTTTACTGGCATTGACACTTCTTTGGTCTTTACGTTAAGACACAACAGCGACAGAATCTAAATGCCCCACAGCCCACACCTAGAATCACCTCTAGACCTTTTGTTCACTTTTTTGTGCATGAACTAATGATGCAATGACACATCTGGCCAAGAACCAGCTGAGCAGCCAGTTGTCCAATTACCGAGCTCCCCTAAAAATGGGGGGACTAAGGATAAAAAGGATTGTAATTCCTACACGGATCACTCCATATGGATGTACATACCTTAAATTAAAGGTGACGGCCTGCACTTTAACCTCATATTTATTGTTAATTTGAAATCCGATCCACTGGAGTACACAGCAAAAACAATAAAAATTGATTCACTGTCCCCAAACTTTTGAGGGGAAGTGGATATACACACATACTGTATATCTACATGTTACTGACTGTGTCCTAATATTTTTACGAATGCACTGGGCTCTGCCTGTATATGTACTGGAACATGCCTGCCATGTAGTAACTGGTCCTGCAATCTTTAAAATGTAAAAGTAATGAATCATGGGGTGCAAATGCTAATCTTGTGTGTGTTTCCAAGAGCAGAACGCTGACAGCAGAAGCATTGAGTTATGATGGGCTGCAAATATTGTGATGGCATTGCAAACTGACTACAAACAGAAGGGTTTACCATGCACTGGTCTTTCATTTCAATTTTTAAAACGCAAATTGTCATCAGCTGAAGAGATTTTTTCCTCCAGACCTTATTCAGCATTGTCGCTGTGGTACATAGACCCAAGGCCACTGTTGTTCCTGCATGTTGTATGAGAAGAAACAACTTG
Source organism: Conger conger (assembly GCF_963514075.1). Taxonomy (NCBI): domain Eukaryota; kingdom Metazoa; phylum Chordata; class Actinopteri; order Anguilliformes; family Congridae; genus Conger; species Conger conger. Next base: position 21,410,972 of record NC_083776.1, read on the forward strand.
TATAATAAAATTTTGTCAAAGTTGTCAAAACAACTTTTTGACTTAATGAAAAGCTTCATGAAACTGTGGAGTTTGCTGAGTATTGTTAAAGTCCCTTTGACTTTGAATAAAAAAGACAAGTGGAAGGTCCATTATCTTGTTTGTTTACATTTCTTGGTAAGAATAATATTTTTTAGGCTTGAATATTTTAAACACTTTCCATGAACAAAAAATATCTTATGATATAATATGAACCTCGACCGGAATGTTGATCCAGTTTGTCTGTTTGAAAGCTAAAATACACTCACTCACACACACACACACACATACACAACACACACGTCACTGGCACTTCTAAAAAAATATTTGATTTAATTACTTGTCTTATTTGGGTAAATATATTTTTGAATATTAAAGCTGCCAATGTGACGTTGCTGTAGTTACCTCTGAAGATACCGAGCCAGGCATTCAGTATGTTTAAGGTATATGCCATCTAAGAGATGTTGACCATATACACAAACAGATGGGGAATTGTGTAGCACATATACCGTAACATACACCAGCAGAGGAAGCATTTTGGATAAAGCGCTGCTTTGTGTCAAGGTCACTATGTGTCACTAGAGGGCACTGTTGATTGAAATTTCATTTGAAAGCATCAGAAAATGTTCTTGTTGCATCAGATTATTATTGTTATTCAGAAGAACCTGATTTAATTTTCTTAACACTGATTCATTTTTTGAATTCATTAGCATTTACCATTAAATAACCTCTGTTTCTAGGACATACTACAGGCGTTACATTTTCATGTACTCCCTGCTAGCTTCTATCATTGATAAAGTATTGTTAATGCAAACAATGAAGAATTGTTCTTTCTATTTGCTAAGATGTTGTTATTGAACTTGAATTTAAATATGACTCTTCCAGAATTAGTGTATTGCACACGCAAAGTAGCATTCTGAAGGTAAAACATGGCCTATTCACAATGTACCCTTGCACTGCAATTTTCAACCATTGAACTAGCTATGCGAACATTTTCCATGCTAAAGTCAACAGTCTTCAAAAGCTCAACTGGTAAATCTGTGAAACACAATGGATGATTGTATGGCTGACAAAACAATATTCATCAAATCATTGTCCTTAAAGTTCATACATTCCTATGGCATAATTATACTTATTGTATACTGACCACAAGAGCAAAAAGATTGTATGTTTATATAAACATTTCAAAACCGGTTATAGACAGAAAAAGAGTCTACAAATGACCATAGATTTTTGGGAACATTATGTGAGAAACTCATTGTAAAAAGAGAACCATGCACTTTAAAGTTCTACTTTACTAGTTCTTCAGTGAATAATATACAGCAATATGGTAGGTGTCGAGGGATAATGTGTGGGTATGTCAGTTCCCATTTAAGTTTAAGTTCATACCATCACTGGTAGTATTTCCATCGTTATTTTTTGGACTGGGGTTTTAGGAGTGAATAATGGACTCAAACTCGTCGATCCTTTGCCTGGTGTTTCCTCTTCGGATGGTGCGGTAGGACACGGTGTTGTACTTTGAGTAGTTGAGCCGACCGGACTTCTTCCCGCCCTCGCTATCAGGCGTCTCCCCGGACGACTGGGAGCTGCTCCCGCTGGAAGAGCTAGGATCATGGGAGCTTTCCTCCTGCTGCTGCTCATCCTCTTCAACTTTCCTGCACTCCTCCTCGACCACCTCCTCCTGACCATCACTCTGTGCCTCCTCCCTCTGCCCCTCCTTGTGCTGCCCCTCCTCGCTCTGCCCCTCCTGACGGGGACCCTCCCCCATGGCATCTGCTGCCACATTCAGCTGGGTATCCTCTCCACCTAGCATGTGTGTGGCCTCGGCCTCTGACATCATCACCTGCTCCTCTGATGTAACCAAGTCTCCATTGTTCCCTGAGGATAAACAGACACGGGAAGCCACTTTAGTAACTTTTCCCTGATTTTCAATGTATTACATTATTACAGTTGATTACATTAAGCTGGGGCCAGTCCCCCATGGAGCAAAGTGGGGTTAAGGGCCTTGCTCAAGGGCCCAACTTATCTTATTGCTGTTACACTGGGGCTTGAACCACCAACCTTCCAGGTCCCAGTCAAGCACCTTAGCCTGACTAGTTCATAGGATGAGGCATTTTTTTTTTTACTGGTGTAAAAACTATTTTATGTGAAATCACAGTTTAAAACTGTGTATATTATTTAGTATTTATTTATTATTATTTTGTACATTTAATTCATCATTGGTACTGCCATTTTGTATACTACAGTCCTGAAAAAAATGACAAATAAATAACCATGTTGAGTTATCAATCATCCCCATGTCCTAAACACAAGACAGCTAATAAGTCAGTCATTCTGTTGAAAAAGTAATATCAAAACAAGAACATATTGTAACATACTGTAAATAAAGCATGCAAAGCTGCCTTCATTTTTCACACAATATTCAACATGGAGGACTTCATTAAATATACAATAAAATATAATATAATTCATTAAATACGACCTGAATATTTTGTTCTGGGATTTGTTGCGTTTGATTTGCACTTTGTTGTATGTCGCTCTGGATAAGAGCGTCTGCTAAATGCCACGTAATGTAATGTAATGTATTTCCTAAAATAAACTGGTACATAATAATCTGCATATGGTTCATTTTCGAGGATATGGTTATGTGTCATGAAATTGAGATTGACAGGAATATTTTTGTCAAAATTACACCCATACCTTATATTGATTGTACATTTTCCATTGACCCACGTAACCATTATGATGCATTATGTTTCTGCATAGATCCTCTGATCCCCTGACTAGATGGAGATTTCAGAAATTGTGACCCTCTAATTGTGAATTGGTCAAACTAATGTATAGGTAATATTACTAATTGAATATTCATATTTAGAATTAACATTATTATTGAATATGATTCAGTGGACCATGGATTTCTTTGATACTGTAAGATCATGTCTCTTTAAATGAAATCATATAATACTGTTGCAATGTTCTTTCAGAACATGTGGTGATGCTCAGTAAAACCTGTTCCTTACCCTCCTGTGTGCAGATGCCCAGGTCTGGCTGTGTTTGGGACTCAGTCAGACATTCAGTGGGGAGGTCAGTGAGTTCCTCTGCTGGGCTTTCACCCCAAGGTTCTGCAGACTCTTGGGCTGAAGTTTTGTGGATCTCAGGGAGCCCCTCATTTAGGGGTGTGCCGTTCTCCTCTGAGGACCCCACCACACTCTTCTCTCCTGGCAGAGCAGTGAGGGGGTCCCCTCCATCGACCCCGCTCTCAACCTCACACCCTGTGGGACCCCCTCCATCGACCCCGCTCTCAACCTCACACCCTGTGGGCCCCCCTACATCGACCCCGCTCTCAACCTCACACCCTGTGGGCCCCCCTACATCGACCCCGCTCTTAACCTCACACCCTGTGGGCCCCCCTACATCGACCCTGCTCTCAACCTCACACCCTGTGGGACCCCCTACATCGACCCTGCTCATAACCTCACACCCTGTGGGACCCCCTACATCGACCGTGCTCTCAACCTCACACCCTGTGGGACCCCCTACATCGACCCTGCCTTCTGCTTCAGTCTTTGTGGGGCCCCCTCCATCGACCCTGCCTTCTGCTTCAGTCTTTGTGGGGCCTCCTCCATCAACCCTGCCTTCTGCTTCAGTCTTTGTGGGGCCTCCTCCATCAACCCTGCCTTCTGCTTCAGTCTTTGTGGAGCCCCCTCCATCAACCCTGCCTTCTGCTTCAGACTCGCTGGTCCCTGACTCTGGTGAGATGTTTTCCTCAGAGGTGCTTTTGTCCTCCACAGTAGCATCTAGGTCCGCCCAGGGTCTATCCAATGCCACGGTGGCTGCCTCCACTGCATCTTCCAGGGACTGAAGCAACCCAAGTCCCCCAATGATCTCCATCACTCCTGGCCCTTGTGTATTCCTGTCCAGGTCCAAAAAGCTTCCATCCACCATTTCAGCCATGTCTGAGACTCTCAAAACGAAATGCTCTCCTCTCACCAAACAATGACCTCTGCGTTTTGCCTCGCTGTCCTGCCAAAAGGCACAACTGTGGGTGTCTTGGTATCCTCAAAAAGAACCTGGCTTGTTCCGAGTCCTGGATTGACCGGTAGAACACAGAGCCAGTCTGTCCTAGCTTGTCAGGACGGCCAATTGAAAATGGAAACATTTCATTGGTCAGTTAGTCTTGTTCGGCGATGAGGGAAATTACCATCTTGCCTGTTAATAACGAATGCGATTTCTGCATTCATGTGCACTGTAAGTCTTTAAGCATGTGTGGCTGAAAAAATAGAGGTTTTGTGTGGGGGAATGTGAATGGCTCTTTGTCTACTAGATTCAGAAAATGAAGTGTTTGTCCAGATTCCTTAATCCCCCCCTGAGTGACCACCTCCTCCCTGAGACATTCTGCAGTGAGATTAACATTCTCCTGAAGGTTTACTGATCACGTTTGTGTAAAGCAGTATAAGCTTGGACTGAAACTAGCTCAGTATTCCCATCAAGACCATGCTACAGCACATACACAGATGAACCTGTGTCCCCATAAAGAGGATTTCTAGTGCTAGTAACATGTAACATATCAGCAGCTGCATAATACTCATTACATATGTAATCATGCATTCTACTCTAGCACTGTGAGGATTGATCTTATTGATCAGTACCAAGTTATTTTTTCTAATGTGTTAAGATTTATCATGTTACATTTGTCAGATAGAGGAAAGGGTAAAATATTAGATTCTAGTGAATGAAGATATTTACATTGACTGAAATGTTTCATTATTTTCCTAGCTGCAAGAAATATTTTTTTAAATGAGCTAATACCAAATATTTAAAGGGATTAACATTTAAAATTTTGTTTCTGACTCTTGCCCCTTATTTTGGTGTGTGTGTGTGTGTGTACACTATAACAAAAGATATCAACGAGCAGAAATGTTATTTTTTGTGAAGTACTGACCATATTCAGAGTACTTACTCCAGGCTTGTGCCCAAAAAGAAACACTTGAGTGAGATTTGTTGAACTAGCTATGAACTTGTGACAGAGCCTGAGGTACAGGTGTGGGACATGATTTTAGGTTTGCAGCCCAAAAACCTGATGTCTCCCAGTTGTCTTCCTGCATACTGAAATATCTTGATAAATATGTCCCACACACCCCAATGTGTGAATGTCTGCAACTACCAAATTAAAACAGTCGTATTCAGAACTCCAAGCACACATTATTTAAACTGCAAATAAACATCCGGCCCAGCAAACTGCCGGAAACTTAAAAATGCTTTTCCTGAAAATATTAATCGGTAAATGAACACAATAGCAGTAGCCAGTCTGGTCAACGCTGGTAGACTTTATACGGTCTTTAAAAACCACTTTAATGTGCAGAGCAAAACATCGGCATCCTCTGTGACGCTAAGTCCACAGGAAGTCGCGTGCGTGCCAGACGGCAGGCCCAGGCCCGTGAGATCCTGTGGAGGGCGGAAATGCAGCAGGTTGTGGTTTCACACATTAGAGCACAGCAGTTGTGTTCTACTGCCTTAGACCATTTCTGCAGAATTTTCGCTGTAATAAAGCCCCTTTCCCATGTGAAAAAGCAATCTTCGGGAACCGAGAATGAACTGTTTTAATGAACTCTCTCTCCGTCTATAATTGAGTGTGTAAATGGCTTGCAAAAAACCCCGCCCCAAAAAAACATTTCCAAAACACAATAAACAGCCATATGAACAAATTTACATAAAGAGCACGACTTACCGAAAACATAGATACGTATGTTATTAGACATATGACATCTCTGGTGTAAAATACAACTGACCAGCTTGATATACCAGCTACCAGCTGTTTCAAAACCTCGCGTGAGCTGGTCAAACCACGTTGAGTATGAAGCTGGTCTTAACTGGTCAACCAGTAATCAGTTGTTTTCAAAACCTAACTGGGCTGTTTTTTGCAGCAGGAATATGAGTAGATGTGATTTTCCATGAACTGCAAGTCTAACGTTGAAGAAACACAGTGGAGACGGTAGAGGACCTGAAACCAAAGGTTACACTGCAGTTGCACCTTTACCCACATCCTGTTTTGAACATCTCATAAACTATCCTTGGCTTACTGATACTTCTGATATGAAAATGCCATATGTGTGTATGTGCACGCATGCATATGTACATACACACTAAAAGCTATGCTTCATAAAGAGGTCAGTAGTTCATTATGAAAGAAGTTACAAATCAGGGAAAGGTGTTACAAGAAAAAAGTTCCATACTTTTGTCTTGTCCGTGTAGTATGCTGCATCAATCATGAAACACCTTCACATAAATGACACCTGTAATGCTTATTGGCTTAATGCTATAATCTTATCAATTCTGTCTGTCCGAATGTTGTGCTACAAATGTGTTTGACAGTGAATGATACTTGATGATTATTGTAAAGATAAGGCTAGTACAGCATGCAGTTTGCCTTCCTCTGCACTCAAAGCATCGTTGCCATGTAAACTGTACATTTCTGCTGCCGGAAAGGATGACTCTGTGGCACAGAATCAGCAGGGCGGTTTGTCCAAAAGTCACGTAGCCCGTGTCCTCAGTTCTCCTCCTCCTCCAGCGAGTGGTTGAGTCCGGGGATGAACTTCAGGATGCGCCTCCTGACGCTGGCCTTGCGGCCCTTGCGGGGGAGGGTGCCGAACGGGGAGCTGGCGCCCAGGGAGTCCCAGCAGGGCGAGAGGGAGTCGCTGCTGCCGGCCAGGCTGGAGCTGCGGCCCCTGGGGGCCCGGGGGTGGCCGGACGGGAGGTCCCAGGGGAAGGCGCTGATGGGGCTGAGGTCCTCGAACACACACGGGAGGGGGCTCTGGCCCCCCTCCTCCACCTCCATGCTCCTGCAGCTGCTGTCGCTGGAGTAACGCAGGCCCCACCTCGCTGCGGGGGAGGGCAGGGACACGGGGGAGTCCAGGGAGGGGTGGGCCGGACTCATGGGCACGTCGCCTGGGAAAGCAAAGGCCCCTCGTAAAACAAACGCTCATTCACAATATTCATCAATTAACTTACAGCAGCATTTTATTCCACAGAGAAATACACCATAATGCAAAGACTGTGGTGACATGTTTGTAGCTTAATCAATTGATAATATTCACACTACAATGTTTTTCCCACGAAAATACGTTTCATTCTCAACCATTCATTCATTCTTAAAAAAAAAAAAAGAATGTACTGTATATCAGTTAAGAAGAATAAGAAGAATTGCAATGTAACTGTATGAAATGCGTTGAACTATAAACTAAAGCTACGATTTGACCAAGTTATTTGGGGGGTTTTTCATCAGCAGAAAATATTGAGACCATGCAGAAAGGATGCAGTTTTTGGGGTTTTTTTGGTAAATGCTCACATTCGCATTTTTAATTTGTCTAGCTTATAATAAGAGAGGATGTTGTGGCTTCATAAAAGTCCCCTTACCATGAGCCAGGCGCTGTTCCTGTAATGTTAGCCGATTTAGCTCCACCCATTTTGACTTCAGACTTTGCTATGTGGGGAAAAAAAGAAGTTCAGGGGTTTAGCACTGACAGATTGTACATGGCAGGCAATGTTTTGCCAGAATTTCTAATTTCTCAAAAATCCAGTTCAGGTGAAATACATCATGCTCATTCAATATTCAACTGATTCAGCACCCTCTAGGGAATTCCTGACCAGGATGTGTTGCTGGTTTTAGTTCTAGCCTGTAGTGGTCTGTTTTAGAATGATCTGATTTGTTAGGGGAAGGATTGCTCTATTTTAAATTCTTTTGTCTGTAATTTTGCCAGGGCAGTAGACCAAAATGATGTCTTCAACTGAGGTGAAGAATTAATTGAAGTTCTAAGTGGCTGTGTAGGATTACCTTAACATTGTAGTGACACCAAAAGTATTGACAGAATGTTAAGAACATTCGAATCTCATATTAGTGATGGCACACCCAAAAAGGTCCTTATTAATTTGCATTACATTGTGCAGGGTACGTGATATGTCTATCTTGTGTGTGCTATTATTTTTTATGTGCTTTTATTTTTGTTCCCAGTCTTTTTAGATTGTATGGTATTGAAAATTCCAAAAATGTTCAATTGCTTAAAAATCCAATGGAATCCACTTATTCTGAAATATTCTCTGGAGGTCTTTGTGTCTTTAAAGCCATGGCCTTTGTGCCCTTTGTGGAAACCCAATGACCAACGCCCAAGCATGACATTGAGCCCGTGCTTCTGAAAGCCTTTAATGTAAAAGGACCTTTTGTCAACAGTAAACGAGAAGAAGAAGAGAAAGAGAGACACACCTTCAGTAACCTCAGCTTCTTCTCTAGCTCGATCCTCTTCACCACCGCCCCGCTCACTGTTTCCATGCTGTGGGTGAGAAGAGGGGGAGGAGGGCGTTAGCTCACACCGCGCTGAAGGGACTGCAATGGACTGAGAGGCTGCATGTTTCTATTTCTGGGTGAGGCCCTGTTGATTTTGCCTAGTGATAACCTGCTTCTAGCAGTACAAAATGTGACATTGGAAACGGTTATGAGCACCAAAGTACACTGTTGACACAAACTACACTATACATACACAGATTGAGATTGGAGAATGCATGTTCATTGGTTTTCATAAATGCAGCATTTGAAACTGGAGGTCTATTCCAGCTTCCCTCTCATAGACTGCACTTCCTCCAGTTAACTCCTTTCAGCTTGGATCTAAAGCAGTTGGCAATGAGGGCCATTTCTGTCAATGGTTTTCATGCCAACTTCTGACCCCAATTACTTAATTGGCCCTAACATTAACGTCATCTGAAATTTGATCTACATTTCTTGATAAATGCATGAATGACAGTCAAAGACTGTTCTGTCCCTATATCACATGGTTTTACTGTGATCTTGACTGAACAAGTGTTGGTGAATACAGTCAATTGGCTCATTTAGCCTGAGTAATTGGTGGAAGCAAAAACCTGCATACACGCCGGCCCTCCAGGACTGGAACTTGCCCAGCCCTGGTGTAAATACTCGGCCCACTCACGTTAAAACGTTGGTGCACCCTCGAATCAGGTTGACAATGTGCTGGTGAGCAGAGCCATCTGTGCATCTGCCGTTGATGCTGACGATGACATCGCCTAACACACAAGCAGACAGAAATAAATGAAGTGTTGGCCATGACTTCCTGTGAGAGTGAGATCTAAATAAGGTCAGCATGGGAACCTGGGCCAGAGACAGGAAGTGAGGAGGGCGCTGCTTACCGGTGGTTAGCCCGGCGACCTCAGCTGGGCTGTGCTCCTGCACCTTGCACACGAACGTGCACATCTCCACCGTGCTGCTCTCCTTCTGCTGCAGGCCGTACGTCTACAAACACACAGACACACGAGATGTCAACGTGAGACTGAAACCGTCCATTAACCGTCCATGCCACACGCAAGAACTAATTTCATTCATCCTAAACGCTCCAGTGAACACTAAAAAAACAAACATGCAAACACAGCCTACTGTGCAAATGCAAACGCATCGCAATGTGACTGATGAGAATGCAAGATGAAGGCTATGTGGATGGCTTACCTGAACTTCAAATCCAAATGTTTCATTGTCTTGCTTTTCCAGCACGACAGTGGTCCTGGTTTAGATGGAATGACACAAAGGAGCATGCATGAGACTGATTGTTTACAGCACTTTGCACTCAAACCCTAACCACAAGTGTGTATGCCTCTGTACTATTCAATCATTTGGACACTTAATTAAGACGGCAAAATTTAAAAATGCAGTTTTTCTTTACCTTTGTGGGTCTGTGTAATCCACCAGGGAATTTGACCGAGTACGTACAACCTGGAATAAAATAATTATTGGCCCATGATGTAAATAGGACTTGCCCACACCAAGTACATTTGTAGCACTATAACAATTATAATTGTAAACTTCAGTGGATGGAATATATCTGTAGTACAACATAGTACTAAAATATACTGAATATGCACATTATGCAACTTGTCCCTTCTTTCTTTGCAAGTTCGTAATGAAAGCATTAAAAAACAATAGCCTCTTTGGTAACTGCGCTCTTGGTTGTGGTTTATTCATACTTCAACACTGTGCAAGAAATGAATACAACCCGCCCAGAGAAACATTTAGTCACACAATGCATATGTAATTATTTTCATATAGTTTTCAAATACTGTCAATGAATTCAATTAATAAGGAATAGTTTTTCTTTTTTTTGTCTCTGGTGAAAGTGTAAAGTTGGTCTCTCTCTCACCTGTTTCTCTCCTCTTGGCAGAGTTGCGAAGCTTGTCACAGCATTCTGCCGGTGCTTGCTGTCTCTTTCCCCATTAAGAGAACACCTGTGCCACAGGCTCCTCTTGTTCCTCAAAGAACCTTCCAGAATGTAATTGTCATGGCTGTTCTGTCTGTGGAGCCCCTTGAAACTCATGGTGGAGATCACAGCTGTCATCTCCTCAGAACACGGCAGTTCAGAGCGGCTTCAGAGCTAAATGATCGTCAAAGCGGAAACGCAGACCATGTGATTGCGCGAAAGCGCACTTGCAGATCACACAGCCTTGCTTTGCTTTCTTTTGTGTCCTTTGTTCTTTTTTTTAGAACGTTTCATCTGCTTGAGGGGAAAAAAACGGATCTTTTTTTTTTAATACCCTATTCTTTGGAGGCCCCTGTGCGATTTGGTTTCTGGTCTGTCAGACAGCAGAAATGCACAGAGACTACACTTCTGTGAAAGACCTTCACCTGCTTCCTTCCCCTCTGATATGGCAGTCGGACTCCCCGATTTGCCTGGGGAGGAGACTTTATTTTGAAGAACAACAAAGGCCACCTTTAGCTTGCGGCCACAGGCCTGCCTGTAGAAATAAACTGCACGGGTCATTGGGTGGATGGAATCAGTCCTGCTGAATCCTGTTGAAATGGGACATCAGCCACAGGTCAGCAGTCAAGTTTAGAAAGAAAGAAAAAAAAAAAGGCTGATGTGGAGAATGTATGCTTGCATTACATTTATTTATAATCAGGATATATTTTATTTATTTATATAAAAAAATAAAAATAAAATTAAAATTAAAAAAAGCTTGAAATATTTCACTTTGTGCATATTTCATCTAGAATACATGAGTTTCACTTTTTTTATTAAATTACCGAAAATAATGAACTTTTCCCCGATATTAAAATTTTTTGAGATGCACCTATATTTATAATCAGGATATATTACATTATTATTTATTTTTATCTGATGTGGAGAATTAATTCAATATAGGTAAAATGAAGGTTATGTTTTCATTTTTTCAAAAAAGCTGATGTAGAGAATGTATGCTTCCATTAAATACATTTAAAATATATAAATATTTATGTGTGATAAATATTTATGTTGTTCAAGTTGTTCAATTTCCTCAGGCAAAAAAATGACTTGAGTTGAAGTTTAAGTATTAAAGTGCTAAAGAAAATCAAATGCCAAATCCGAATGCTGCAACTTCCCAACTGCATATCACAGCATTCAAAAGTTAGTTTGAAGGCCTCCCATTTCTTCCTCAAACTGCTCTAAACCCTTGTATTAGTGCTCAGGTTGACATTTCTTGAATTGCTTGTGCAATGTGCATTCAGCAAAAAAGCACTTGTCCCATCCCAGCCTGCCTGTAGTTCACAGAGCAGAGTCATTTTAGGAGCTGAGTCATTCATGAAGAATGATGAGAAGAGGTGGCAGGGCGGATGTCCTCCAACGGACTTTTACCATGTCATTCTCGCTCACGTAAGCTCTTCCAAGAAGATACAGATTCACCACTGCAGAGAGGACATATTGCTGACTTAGGAGCCAGGTTATTCATTTGGGTCACACTTTTAAAGAATGATAAACATTTGTATGAATTACTTGTTATAATAACAATGGTAATATGTTCAGTGGTATTAAGTTTGTCACTGTGTATTTATGAGAATGGTAGTGTTGGGTAATGAGACACTGAAATCCTCTGGATTAATCAATACAACAACATATCTCAATAAAAAATAGTTTATTTCATACACTGTGCACATATATTTTTACAATGAATTTTACATGACATAAAGCATAGCAGAATGATGGTAATATGGTGTTATATGGACATAAAGCTGGCCCCATACATGTTCACTAAAATGAATATTCACTACCATCAGTAAACGTTTATAATGAATTTAAGAGCATGCGCTCATCTCTCCTCTGATTTCAGGTCGGCATTGGGCTGACCATGATTGTGTTGGTTCCAAAAAAGTATTAAAAATCTGAAAATAGGGATAACTTAGATAATCACGGACAGAGAAAGAGGTCAAGTGGTCAGCACAGAACAGCCAACATGCCCTTATATTTTTGTAGTAAGCTGAATAACAGGAGGTGGAATTATAATTTGTATTTGAAATTGAGTTGAGTACTCCAGTCAAGCAAAGGAGGAAATATCACAAATCGCAATATGATAATCTATTGAAGTCCCATTGTTTTCCTCAAATACACATTTTTGAGCTCCAAAAAATGTTTTTCATACATCACAATATCATGCAATTTAAAGGCTATTCTTCTGTAGTGATTCAAAAGAACATTGGCTCCACATTACTCCCAGAGTAAAGTGGTTCCAAAAGATTTTCCTTCTCACAAACTCAGGGCACTTATATATAATGAAAAGTTCAGTGGAAAACCAAGGAAGTCATCAAATTTTACAGTATTGCCAAAACTTTAAATCCTGTCTTACACAACATGATCGGATTTACAATCACAGTAAAACATTTCCCAACGTTTCCTCTTTGGAATGAGTAACTTTGAAAAGCAGGAAAATAAGTGCTGTGTCAACAGCAACGATATTCAGTAACAGTACCCCTGTATCCCTGTACCCCTGTATCCCTAGCACGTGAAGGAGCTGACTGAATGGAGACATTATGATGCAATCAGAGAAGTTCACAGCCCAGCTACCGAGTTCACAAAGTCTTGACAACAAAAATGTGGAAATACTGAGAAGTCTGTGCAAACGGCCATGTTACTCAACCTCAGTAACGCTACTCCACACTCACTATAAAATCCTCTATCAGAAGTGGTCACCACTGGTCCTGCAGAACCACAGGGTCTGTTGGTTTTGGTTGATATTCAGCACATTATTGTGTTATTTGCTTAAACAGTACGACATACTGTACAATTAGCTAATTTCCTCCCTTTTCTCACGTCTAAAACGGAAAACCGAAACCTGCTCTCCAAGACCAAGGCTGGCCACCCCTGCTATCTCTAATCGTCACATTTTGTTTTCACAGTAGGCAACAACTTGAATTTTAAAAAGTTACATTTGCACCTTCACAGAAAATGTTTCACAAATAAGCCAGTGCTACATATTACAGGCTGCAAAGCCATATAGTAACTTTGACCACTTTCAGCACATTGTGTCATTTACACTCAAAATAGGAATTTAGATATCATATAACAAATACTGAGACGCTGTACTGTAGTATTGTACATTCCATTAAACTCGAAACATAGAATATGACCAACACTCAGACAGAATGCTTAAGCGGTGCTTTTTTTTTTTCAGAACCAGCAACAACCAGCAGCTGGTATGTGATTCACATATTATTTTACACACTGAAAAACACCACGTGAATTTAGTTTGGGGAACATTGGATCCCAGCATGCATTGGGCAAGAGGCAGGAATACACCATGGACATGTCACCAATTGGTCATTTAGCATATGATGCACATTCTATTTCATGTCAAAGAACCTTTGACATAGACTATGCTTTTCAAATTAACTTAATCCAGACTTGGTTGAGTTTAAAAAAATCGGTGTCGGTTTGTAAAATGAAAACGGACCATACTCCAATTCAGGAGCAGAAACTACTCAAGTTTAGAGCACTTTTCATTCATGCATAAACCTCACGGTTATAACCAATATGGCTATCATACCATGTGACTTTGCATGTTGGTTCAACTCCCTTTTATGAAGGCCACTTAGTTTTTAATCAGCACATCCCGTTGGGGCAGATGCTTTAAGGGACAAACTGGGGAATAAAACTATGGTATTAAAGATTCACATCAGCCAGTTCTTTTCTTAGACACAAGCAGCAGGAACATGGCATGATCTAACTGATCAATCATTTGGTAGGACATACTTACCATCAGTTTTTCAATATACTGTATATGTACTTCACATTCAATGGAGCAAATGTATTTTACAAAAATAAATGTTGAAATTATTTCAAATTGCTTTCAATAATATGTACAGAAATACAGTATGCAGGAAAATAAAATGTATAGTCCTTCAAGTAGCATAACGCTACAGAATAGTGCAACAAGAAGCAACAAAAACAAAAAACTATGTACAAAATATAAGTCAAAGTAGATATACATTTGTGCTATTGACACATCAGACATTACATTGGCATTGTGTAGGTTCTACTGCAGCATTTGATTAAAGGCCTGGGTCGGACTGAATATTTCTCTTGCAACCACATTCAAGGTTTACATATTCACAATTTTAGAATAATGCAAAAATGTAATTTGGAGTGTACTAACATAATGTTACTCCTCCAACATGAGTAACATGAGTGCACATTGCTATAGGAAATTATGCACTGTGGAGTACTGTGGAAGGAAACATTCATTTGAAATCTAAATGGAATATGCCCAAAAATATCCCCTTGGATTGATATCAAATATTTTATCTGTAACCGAACATCACTTTGCAGATGAGGAAAAAGGACCAGGCTAATTAACATTGCTACTGGTGGTGTTTGAAGTGGGGTGGAATCTATAAATATAGCAAATTACCACACGCATGGGACAAAATGGCAAAATCTCTTATTAACCAGGAGAAAATGTGCAGCTACTCCATGGCAACAATAACAGGTCATATCCCACACCACATGTGGTGCTTGGGCAGTGGGTCTGGTCCACCTGCAGAAGCTATACTCGTGTAGACGGCAGACTTGGGTCAAATACGTAATTATTTTGGATTCAAATACCTTTCTGTGCTTGATTGATCTTTCCTGGTGCAACTCAGCCCACCAAGAAAGCCAGAAGGTGGGGTTTGCACTTTTTGAGAGTATTTCCTTGGTTCCAATACACCAGACGAGCTCAGAAAAGTATTTGAATTCAAAACAATTATGCATTTGAGCCAGGTCTGGCTGGATGGGTAGAGGGCTTACAGCATGTCCTTTACATTCAGGCAGAGCTGTGTGAGTGTTACTCAGTAACATTATCCATTACAATCATTACACGCATTGGCCTGCATCGCACCGGCAGCAAAAAGCAGCTTCACTGTACATACAACTTCAAGCTTTGGCCACTTAAATACATTTGAGGTAGCTTGGAATCTGTACACTTTAATTGTCCATCATCTAACAGGTCTCCCAGTCCATAATGGAGACCTCAGCATCCATTTTCCTTCAAGACAGTTCAACTTTATGGCTGAGTGTTTGCCCCCCCAGTCGTGGTGGTCGGGTTGGGTGACCCGGTCCTGAGGGGCCAGCTAGTCTTTGACGTCTTTAATGACGGTCACCTGAGAGACGGTTTTCTTGACCCGCAGTGCCGTGAGACGAGCGGCAGGAGCGGCGTACCAGCACTCGCGCATGATTTTACCCATCACCCTCAGCGCCTGCGGGACCCACAGCACGCTCAGTCTCCGCAGGCTACGCTACCGTCACACAAGCCAACCCTTCACATCCAATGGAATGGAATACACTGCATCACACCGTAGGAATGCATTGCGTTGTGGGATGATACCTTATTCATTTCATTTCAAAATATTTTCAGTAAATTCCATTTCCATGAGAAATGTTATGTTGCTGTTTTTATGTATTTATTTACCTTGCATATCTACGGTATATAGCTGCATTTTCATAACTAAGAAATCCATCTAAAATAACTTGGTGATGGTCATAATCCTAATTAAGCGTCTTAAGCACTACTCCAGTCCAGAGGAATCCATTCAAACTTCCTTACCTCACAACTTTGCCACTGGTTGGGAATGTTGGGTCTCAGTTTCTGGTCACAGATGACCTTCCTCATGTCGTCCACAGAAGGGTCTGAAGGCACCATGTCATAGTAAGGCAGCTGGTAGTCTTCACACGTCCCTACAAGTAAAGATATGTGTTCCTTATTATTGCAGACTTGCAGAAGCACTACCTTGGTAAAGAATCACATATAGGACTTGACACATGGTCCTAATATATGCTTACTGCATACGGACAATCTGGTTTGCTGAATGTGGTTTTGCCTAGATCTTAATCATCAGGTAATATAATGTTAACTAAATCCCTTTCACGATCATGCTACGTTTTGCTAACACTTTACTGGAGTATTCTACAAAATTTCAGTAGACCCTACAAGCAGCTATCCTTATCCCAAAATTACCATGAACATTCAATTCTAGCAGTTCTATTGTCAATTGCACTTTTTAGACAAACCTAACTCCTAAGCAGTAACTCCTGCGTCCCTGAGAATGGCAGATTGTTTTAAAAAAGGAAATTATAATGCAGTTGGTTTATTGTGCATTGGATTGCACCATCTCCTCCCTCATTTACCACATTAATCACATTGGTCCAGAAGAGGGCGGACTGCTGCAATTCAGTTAAACAAACACTGCCATTTAATTGGGTTTCCTCTGCTTTAAAGGTTATTTTAATTACAGTACCTCTCACAGAACATCTTTGCGCTAGTTCCCAAAATACCAGGCCCAAGGAGTAGATGTCTGCCCGCTTGAATGACTCAAAGCTGTTCATATTGAGTGTGTCATCCAGGATTTCTGGGGCCATGTACCTGCAGTCAACAACCTCATTAGCTTCTAATTAATTGTGCTTTCAGTGAGCTGGTAAACAGTGATGCATGTATCCTTTCAAATGGACACAATGTTTTGAGCACTGCAAGCAAACACTTTTATTATTAGCAGTAACTTGGAAATACAGGTGCAGTGATGTGGTCGCACTATTGAAAGCAATGCAGAGACATGAATTTTAAATTTTTCATGTGGTCAGATGGGAGACTTGGTGTCAATCCGCAATTTTTCTATGTTAAACGATAACATTTTTGCAGCAATATCAATTTGATGTGTGTGCATTCAAACATTTTTCCTTTATATGCTGTTGTAAACTAGTCCATACCATGTGTGGCATTCCGACCATGTATACAAATTTCATGACAGAAGGTCTATCACACACACAGAATGTTGCATTAAAATTATATATTGGTATTGGTATTTGGAGTGTGAAAACAAACTTCTGGCTACCAATGAGCACAGATCCACCAAAACTGAAAAATTACAGATAGACAGTTCGTTTATTTAACTTAGAGACTCATAAATGACAAAACTAAAATGCACATAAGAAATATGCATGGCGATAATGAATTGAGTACTAACATTATGGATACACATGAACAAATTATAAGGGTCTGCTTATAACCTCTGATAAGCTATGATCCCACCTCTTTGTTCCCACTCTGTAATTGGCCGGTATGTCGATGGTGTTGGTGATGGACTCATGTTTCACAGCCAATCCCAGATCAGCAATGACAGCTGTAGCGTTCTTCTTTACTAGGATGTTCTTGGACTTCAAATCTCTGTGAGCAATCGCAGGCTTTCCTGTCAAAAAACGTTAGATTTTTATATGCCCATCACTATTCAAGATATTTGAATATACCCTTCATATTTTATAGCGCTTCCCCATTTTTATTCATACTTCCGTTGTCTAGAACCGAAACTGTCATCCTAGGATAAATACTGATAATAACCCCCCTACAATTGGTACCCACTTTCTCTGAACCTGTTGCAAAGTATAGAAACTTAGCCGAGCCTGTGAAGCCACTTCAGCTGGCAAAATCAAACAAATAGGCAGTAACAAATAGCGATGCGTGAAGAACATCATAGCTAAAAACAAAACATTTGTCTGATACAGTGAGCTCCATGAGGCTGGGTGCATATTCTCAGTTTTATCTAACGGTATTTCTATACACTTTGGTTTCACCATGTAGAAATTACAGAACTTTTTATACATTATACCTTTTTCTAGAACTCTGCAGACTGTTGTAGGTACTTATTAGCTAACTGTAATCTGGCCATTATGTTTTTACATCTAACAAGGTTCCATCAAGGTTCCATCTTGCAGTGTAGTGTAATTCTGTTCAGGATGTCTTCTGTGGACAGTAGTCACTGACACATCCTACGACTGCCTGTTGAAGAGTGTTTCTGATCTGTCGGATTGGGGTTTTTTCCCTCACTATGTTGAGAACTATTTGGTCATCAACTGTCTGCCTTAGTCTACCAGGCCCTTTTTTATTGTCTTATATGTCTTAGCCTTGACTTTCACAGACGTAACTCTGGCCCTTAGATTAACACAGATTATGATACTGGACGCAGATAATAAAAATAAAGGTATAAATGACAATAATAATAATAATATTTAAAAAGACAGCTGGCCTCAGCCAAGACAAAACACAATCAATGGCAAGACCAATGGCTAGACAAAGAAAAGCCGTCTCGTTGAGTCTAAATGCCAACGAGATGCTAGACAAATCCAGACTCAGGTACTACAGCCCTGCTGAGAGGTCATTTCACCAAAACATTATGGTGCCCTGAAATGGAGGAACTATGTATACATAGTCTACATGGTTAAGTCAACATGTTTATAAATATCCTTTAATAAAAGCAGAAATTGTGGAGTACAGAGCCAAATCAAGAAAAAAGAAAAGAGAAACCTGTCTTTGTCCCAAACATTATGGCGTTCACTGTGCCAATCACTTGTCAGTACAAGGCCCTATGTCTACGGCTGCAATCTTAACACCTATTAATCATAAGCATGGTACAATAATAGGTTATTTTACCTTTCATGAGAAAACAAGCCAACACATTCTATTTCAAATGAGATGAAACATTTAAATATTTTGCCAAATAATATTCTAATTATTGTCACTAAGATGTTGAAATATATTGCTGTGAAATATACTGTCATTCTATTCCCCAAAAGGTTCACATATGTACTCCTATAATATACTGTAATATTAAATTTCATATGAGTCAGTTCTACACACATCCGTCAGCTCACCCTGAGTGCCAATGATCTCCATGTGGAGATGGGCCAATCCACTAGCAATAGAGAGAGCCATGACGACCATCCCATCCACGGACACAGAGTATCTGTTCAGGTAGTCAAACAGGGACCCATGCTCGTGGTATTCTGACACCAGCCACAGCTGAGTCCAGGAGCCGTTATCTGCAAGGAGAGAGACCGTTTATTACTCCAGCACTGGGGCAAGATTCTGACACATACCAGTCATATTGTGGCCTAAATAATTTCCCATTACCAAAAGGAATGCCATTTGTGAGAAAAGCAGAAATGGCAAACATACGCTTATAACACTGAAGGAATTATTCATGGGTATTAATATGGAAAACATGTCTTAATCTCCACTTAAATTGCCACCAGTTTGATTGAGCTTTGCCTTTAACAGTATATACATTCTATTATCTAGTTAATAATATGGTTTACTTAGGAGAAGTTGCCCTTAAGTTAGACTCATTATGCCATGTGATAAAAGCGGGATAAAAAGGAGAGACCCAGATGAACCGATGTGAGGCAGCTGTGTCTACCTTTGTTGTCGGCAGCGATGAAGCCCAGAATGTTCTCATGCCTCAGCATGATGGTCTGATAGATCTCTGCCTCTCGGAACCAGGACCTCTCGTCCCGCGACGAGAAGATCTTCACCGCCACGTCCTCCCCCCGCCACCTCCCCCTCCACACCTCCCCGAATCGACCCTTCCCAATGATCTCCTGCAGCACGATGGTCCGGGCGATGGTCCTCTGGACCAGCAGAGGGAGCCCTGAGGAGGGAATCGCTTTCAGCCAGATGGAAAAGCACCAACAAATCGCACGCTAGGGACATCGGTCAGTAAAAAACACGGCACACTCCACTTCAAGCTAAACGCTCGGTTTAATTTGATCAATGTCAATTGAAGTTCGAACTTCACTCCTTTAGATATGACCTGGTTCAGTGTTTCAGCTGATGTGTTGCTTGTAACACCTCAAGTGTAATTTTAGGTAAAGGTTCATAGTACTGCATACTTTAAACCCTCCATGTGGACTTTCTAGTTTACCTGCTAATTTAATATTTCAACTGTTACCATCTCAAGCTATAGGCCAGCAGAGAATGGGCATCCCCCAATAGCCGGGTTCCTCCGAGATTTAATCCCATCGGCAAGTCTTTTCTCACCACTCTTTGAGGGTTTTTCTCCCCACTAGGGAGCTGTTTACCTCATATACAATTTTGGGGGTTAGGGATGGTATTTCCCCTTTTTATTACAGCAATGTACTGTTAAGTGCCTTTCTCAAGGGCCCAAAAGCTGTGCAGATCCTATCATGGCTACACTAGGGATCGAACTACTGACCTTGCGGGTCCCAGTCACCTTCTTCTGTTACTCTGTGAAGCGTCTTTGGGGTAGTCTTCTGTGAAAAGCGCTATACAAAAATGTTTTAATTGAACTGAATAGTACATAGGCCATACCGGATCCAGACCCGGAGGTGCTCATGTCGAAGATGAGGTCCTTCAGACGCTTGTCGGGGGACATGAGAGTCTGGTCTTCCAGGGGCTCCTCTGCATCACATTTGCGGGCCTTGCTGTAGATGCAGCGTTGGCCATGAGCGGTGCAGACACCTAGCATGATGCCCACACACAGCAGGGATGAAGGCACCAGGATCACCGCAGCCAGCTCCAGACGACCCCAACTGGCCTCTCCCGCAGGCCTCTCTGTACAGGCAAGACACATCAGCCTGGACACACACACAGACACACACATACACACAGACACACACACATCAGCCTGAACACACACACACAGACACAAACCAGCCTGAACACACACACAGACACACACATACACACACATCAGTCTGAACACACACACATACACACACATCAGCCTGGACACACACAGCAGACGGCTAAGTTGCTTTACTGCTGCAGAACTGCGACCAAGGATAAACGTGTATTGTAATGTACCTGCACTGGAATTCAGTTCTTCCCCCTACATAATACACAGTGGTAGTCACCCACTACTGCCACACTCTATGAACCTGGCACCCTCTAGTGGCTGATCATTTTCTCCATGTTCACTCAATCACTAACAGCTTCTCCTTTCACATGATGATGAACTGGGGATAGGCACTGGAGAACTGCAGTTAAAACCCAGTGTATGCCATTAGTACTTCTGTGAAATTATACATCCTGAAACAAACCCAGAATTATTACCCATTGCGTAATTAAGCAACTAGGTCCTACTACCAGACCATATGTGCATCACACATAAGCACACTCAAATATTTGAGTATTTGTTATGTAAACATGCACATGAGTATGTTATATGACTGTGGACATAAACACACACAGCAAAATGACTAACTTCTTAATTAAGAAAAAGACTGGACCAGCACTGAACAGTATAGACTGACTCGGGCTTGGCATGGATGCCACAAGGCTTTGACAATCCTGAAATCTAATCCCAAATCTCATTACCTTTTTCACCTGGGGTGAATACAGGGTCTGATAGAAAGAATGTTCCTGGTAAGTAGGCTCTAGATGTGATTGAGTCCAGTGCAAAAGATCTTTCACATGAACCAGGGGCTCACTGACTTTGTGTGATTTTCTTTTTAAAGGGATGAATTTAAAGGAATTACATTGGACCCTTGATGACAAAGCCATTTAGCCAAGAAATGTGTTCCATACTGTATCAGCAAATTAACAGATTAATCTAGTCCCACCCCCCAAAATTCCCAAAGAGATCTATTCAAATGCAAAGAGTTTTAGCATCGCTTATAGGATGACTTGAAAATAAGATATCCAGACTCTGATGATGTTGACAGGTCAAAGACAACGAGAAGTCATGGCATGCAAAGGATATGCAACCAAATGCAAAACATGATTCTTATTTGAAATTGTTAATTTGTCTCAAACATTGAAATGGGGGGACTACATATAAAAGGTGCTGTAATTACTACGTGGTGTATAAAATACTCTTGAAAATGTATAAAAAGCTCTGAGTCTGTGCTTTGACCTCGTGTTCGTTGTTTGACAATAAACACAGAACATAAAATATAAAAGCTGAAAAAGCAGAAAAAGAGAAGGTGATTTCAAACTTTTTAACAGTAAAGTACATTGTTACATAGTAAAAGGAAACATGGGTTCTTCAGATGTTAGAGCCTGAATAAATATGCCAAGCAGGGTGTTTCAGGGAGAAAAATGGAACACTGGTTGAATTTAATTCACACCCTGCTCTTTACTCTGAACTTGCACCAACTAATTCACTGTACTTTAACTCGCCCAGGAGAATACATCTGCCAAGTCAATAAATAGTAACAATCATTATTTTGAAACCGCAGTTCTTAGCCAAAAAGCAAACAGTGTTGCAAAATATCTTATTTTGAAATGTAGTCACATTTCTGTTAAAGATTCACAATGTCAATGAAATATTTTTACTGATTAGTCCTGAAGACTCAAGCTGTTTTTGTGTCGCTGTACATCCCAATTTCTCCCACTGAAGGATAATATATTTCACCCCCGTCTCACATCCACATTGCTAGTGCAGAGAAAACATACTATTGATGTAGGACTGTGTTTTGACTGAAGGAACAGCAACCACCGCTTTGAACGTGTTTGGGCAGCCATTCGTATTTGCCCATCTGCATAATCACTGAAAATAGTGGAATCAGCCGTTATGACTCACAGCTGAGGCAGATGGGCACACCTAATGCACAATCCCTACTGGAAAAAACAGCTCAAGCTAGGTTTTGACTGTGTGTGGGCAAACAGCTGGAAGCAGTGCTGGTTGACCAGCTCATACCCAGCTGGACCAGATTATGGCCAGGTGGACTAGTTCAATTTTTAAGATGGTTGAGCTGGCATAGCTGGATTTTACAGCAGTGCTAACAGCGACTTGTGTTCACTTTACACCCCAGTTAATACACCCAGCACTGACTGCAGGAGAAGGCAATCCGTAACTGATGGCTGGTGATATCCTGTCTCCTTTACTCCACTGCCACCCTCCTCTACACCATGCGCTGGAAACAGATCTTTGTGGACTGTCTCCACTGTCCCAGTATCGGAATAAACAAAGTGGCTTCGACTCGGCCCTCCTCTAACTCCCTGCCGAAGTGTACAACGATGTATGCTACAGCGGAAGTCTTCTCACATTTCTGGGTGACTTCCTCGTGCTCATTCCCGCATACTATGACAGCCCACCCCACAAAATAAAAAAGAGTGGTCGTGGGGGAGTGGAGTAAAGGAGGCTGGGAGTGAAAAGTAATGGAACGCACCCACAGTGTTTCGTTTTAGAGGAGCTCTAGCTGAGGCAGTGGTCCAACAACCTGGCTGATTAAACCCAGTCTTCTCTTCTGTGAAGTGTCCTTCCTGAAAAGGTCCTGTGTTCTTTGCTGACTTCTGCTTCAACACATCTTATACGCATGTTTACGTAGCTATGCATTTCTTTTTGTAAAAAGCACAACACTTGAACACAGAAGTCATCCATAAACAATCACCATCCTCTTGGGTTCCCATAAAACATGATATAATGTGGCGGGGAAAATATCAAGGTGATGCACATGCCCACACACAAGCTCAAACAGCAGAACCTCATCCAACGAGTTTATCACCTCAATATAATTAAATGGTAATGGCAGTTCTCCCACAGAGCTTTCATTCGATACAGTTATTTGAATGGCAAAGCATATAAGAGTTGCACCAGACAATTCTGGAACATCGCAACCTTTGTTTGCACATTTACAATTTATTTCAAGTGTAGCGAGATGACAAGGACACTTGGCTATCAGGTTCACCATAGAGGCCACAGTCGGAAAATCCACCCTTGCTAGTGTAGTTTCCTAGGGGTTATTTTCTGTTTCCATGGCAACCGTAACCTTGCAAAATGAGTGTGTGGTGCCACAGTGTCAAAGATGGAAAACAATCAACACAAGCATTGCGTAACATGTTCCAGTTCTTGCTCTTTCACATAAAAATATATTTACCCTCTGTGTCCAGCCAGAAGAAAGCAGTTTACACAGCTTCTGTAACTGAGTTGAGGATGACAAAACCAAAACCTAGTACAAGCTCCCCAAATTTATACCCTAAACAGCTTTCAACTTTACCATAGCTCTTTGAAACTGCATTTGGGCTTTTTACTCAAAAGCCACACATTGTCACCTACACCATCATGAAAGATTGTGTAACAAATGTCAAATGACATTGCTCATTATATTCCATTGCTAAGTTACTGTAATAGTGTACAATACACAAAATCAGTGAAAAAATCTAAGAATAAAAAGGAAAATTGCATTTTGTCTGTCTATTTGTGGGCTACCCTGCAAACACAATGTCCTATTTCATGGAGTTGGGTTTAGATCATGTGGAGGCATTAATGGGATTGCAGTGTTTGACAAATCTTGTGCTTCATCAGCGCATAGCAGACTCAGCAGCAGCCTGAAATCCAGCCTGTGGATTTCAGCTTGAGATTGCTGTAGAAATTAATCTAGGTGAGAGAGAAATAGCATTCAGTTTTTTAAAATTACTGGCAAAGTTTCCTGTGGTCATTTTAGCCAATGTGATAGTAGATGAAAACAACTGGTTTCAACTGACACATCTGAATTCTGTTCTCTTGTGTGATGAGAAGAATGTAATTAAATACACGCAGATATTGTGACTTGCCAGCTACCATGCTGGGCACTGAGATTGTCCTCCATTAACCTGATTAGGTAGAGAACACCTGTCCTGTACCTATAACAGAGGGGTCCTGTGAACTCAAACATTTGCTCTCTCACCATGCACTTTACATTGCTCTCACAATTTTCCAAAGATTTAAAATATAATACATTTGAAAACACTTTGTCACTTTTCAATGCCAGCGTGCTGACTCCACCCAGCAACTGGTAATGATAAGACAAATAACCAGCAGGACCAATCAAAAGGCAGAATACTAGTTCACAGAAGGGCAGACAGCCCTTCTCTCAAACTTCACTGTCGCTTCTTTTAAAGCAACACTCTGAAAATCGGGGTTCTATCTTCATAGTCTAAGAGCATAGCCTAAAGCACAGCATGCATGCAAGCCCATACAGGGCATGGTCAGACATTTCCTAGTTCAAAGTGGACAGGTCAAGTGCAAAATAAGGCACAATGTCTAAAAGGGCTGAACTTAGTGGTTTATTTAACTAATAGGTGTGTATTGGGCGTAACATGCAATAAACCAATCGGAATGCTGTGTTCCACTTTTTAAAACCAACTGTGTTTGCCCGTTGGCAGATTGCTTATATATGGGTGGATTTATATTAGCAATCCACACCTGAAATTGTCCACTGAAATTGTCTAAATTGTATAATGTGGTACAAATTTGTTGTTTCTTATTTTCCTTAATTCGATGCTCAGTTCTCTTTAGAATCTTTTCAGTCAGTTGCAGAGTAACATGTGAAATCACCAGGGTTTTAATAGCTTAAAGTATGGAAAACTGTCATGAAAAAAATTTGAATAACTAAGCATAGGGATAAAAACATACAATACAATGATGAAATTTGAATGAATCCTGTTTTTTTAAATCGTATTCAAATAAAAAAACCTGTCTCATACAGGGAATCCTCAGGACTTGGCTATTTGAAAAACACTGCAATGCATTAAGGTGATTTAAATATCCAAATAAAAGCAATACTCCCTGGACAATGCTTCCACCTGCTTAGCAGGCAATAGCCTGAGCAGTACTTACATTCATGAATTGGCATGCAGTTCACCATCACACATTCTAAGTCCTGTGATGTGTCCTCATTTACTGATATCCATGGATTTTGGCAATGCACAACATGCCACAAGCAATATCCAGGTCATCTGAGGACTGTATCGTAATGTTCCACCTGACTTATGCAAACGTCTTGCGTGCATTTTCAGCAGCATACTACAAAACTCCCTTCGTAGGTGTGTGCTATCATGAGTTTTCCACTAAGTCAATTCATGTCTACCTCAGGCCAAGACAGAGCCCACAGATGTATAGCAGCTTCTGTTACTTTCTCAAGAGACATCACAGAACAATGCCCTCATCCAAATCCACAGTACAACTGGTTTAACAGGAAAGATTGATTCCGGTGAAGATTGATTTCAGCAACACCTTGACACAGTGTTACAACTGGGCTGCTGAAGAGGCTAAGTCACTAGCCAATATTTAAATCAACACAGGGATTCTACAGTTTCCCATCATTCACAACTGTCTGATCCCTGCCTATGAATACCATTATCATCTCAGAAAGACATGCTTCCAAAAGGAAGGAAGGAAGAACCCTATCTAGTTAGAGTTCTTTGTCAGGCAAAATGGCTCTTTGTCTGGGAGCTTTCACACTTCACACCTTTGATAGAGGGTTCCATAAAGAACAAAAAAGGGTTCCTCTGTGGAATCAAGCCAAAGAAGCCTTTCAGAAAGAGTTTTTTTAAGAGTGTGGTGTTATTAAAAAAAATTCAATTTCAATGCACAGTATAATTTCAACTCTCATACATCTGGCACATCAAATTGTTAAACATCATTTGGATGTCAGTGTATTCTCCCTACAACAAAATACAGGTTCAAATAATGAAGTGCAATTATTGTATTTTTTTTTCTAAATTACAGTACATGCTTTACAATCCTCCTCTGCATAAACAGGTACCGTTCATGTATTCAGGCATGTATTGTGATAAAACTGTGCTCAGGTTTTTTTTTATATTATTATTTTTTTATTTTTTATTAACTCCCTACAACGTCCTGTGATCTCTGTACAGTGAAAAGAAAGCTGGCCATGTTCTCCAGTGAGAGAATAGTAGAAGTGCTCTCTTTTGGAGAAGGGAGTAACCAAAGACAGATAGACTATCTCAGGATTTCAGCAGTGAAAGGGCACAATTACTGCCAAGCACTGAAGGGGAGGCAGAACACTGCACTGCTGAGATATTGCAACATTAGCCTAGCCAACTTGCCTCAAGAATGATAAATGGCAAATGTTAAAGGGACAGATCGCTTTCAGGGTTTTTAAAAAGTATTTCAGTTTTAGTGTATGTTTTTGATTGTCCTGTGCTGGGATATTATTTTAGATTCTTACAAAAGTTTCTGGTGACCAGCCAGGGTTAAAATACATAGTTTAGGGGCATTCAGTGGTTTATGGTCTAAAGCAAGCAAATACACGTAGTAACTCCAAAGCAACTGAAAATTTAGATCAAATGTAATTATTTTAAGGGTAATATACACATGTAAGCCTCTGAATTCATGAGGTTGCAGTGCAAACTGCTTTGGCGTTAGTCGGTGTGTTTTCATGCTTTAGACTAAGAAACTTTAAATATCCCAGTACTATACCAGCCATTGTAAATTATGAATGGTAAAATGGTACAGTGGTGTGAAAAAGTGTTTGCCCCCTTCCTGATTTCTTATTTTTTTGCATGTTTGTCACACTTAAATATTTCAGATCATCAAACAAATTTAAATATTAGTCAAAGACAACACAAGTAAACACAAAATGCAGTTTTTAAATGAAGGTTTTTATTATTAAGGGAGAAAAAAATCCAAACCTACATGGCCCTGTGTGAAAAAGTGATTGCCCCCTAAACCTAATAACTGGTTAGGCCACCCTTAGCAGGAACAACTGCAATCAAGCGTTTGCGATAACTTGCAATGAGTCTCTTACAGCGCTGTGGAGGAATTTTGGCCCACTCATCTTTGGAGAATTGTTGTAATTCAGCCACATTGGAGGGTTTTCAAGCATGAACCGCCTTTTTAAGGTCATGCCACAGCATCTCAATAGGATTCAGGTCAGGACTTTGACTAGGCCACTTCAAAGTCTTAATTTTGTTTTTCTTCAGCCATTCAGAGGTGGACTTGCTGGTGTGTTTTGGATCATTGTAATGCTGCAGAACCCAAGTTCGTTTCAGCTTGAGGTCACGAACAGATGGCCGGACATTCTCCTTCAGGAGTTTTTGGTAGACAGCAGAATTCATGGTTCCATTTATCACAGCAAGTCTTCCAGGTCCTGAAGCAGCAAAACAGCCCCAGACCATCACACTACCACCACCATAT
This sequence comes from Conger conger, assembly GCF_963514075.1. Lineage (NCBI taxonomy): Eukaryota > Metazoa > Chordata > Actinopteri > Anguilliformes > Congridae > Conger > Conger conger. The sequence goes on from NC_083776.1 coordinate 21,438,978, forward strand.
TTTACTGTTGGTATGATGTTCTTTTTCTGAAATGCGGTGTTACTTTTACGCCAGATGTAATGGGACACACACCTTCCAAAAAGTTCAACTTTTGTCTCGTCAGACCACAGAGTATTTTCCCATTCCCATAAGTCTTGGGAAACATCAAGATGTTTTCTGGCAAAATTGAGACGAGCCTTAATGTTCTTTTTGCTCAGCAGTGGTTTTTGTCTTGGAACTCTGCCATGCAGTCTCTTTCTTATGGTGGAGTCATGAACACTGACCGTAACTGAGGCAAGTGAGGCCTGCAGTTCTTTGGATGTTGCTGTGGGGTCTTTTGTGACCTCTTGAATGAGTCATCGCTGCGCTCTTGGGGTAATTTTGGTCGGCCGGCCACTCCTGAGAAGGTTCACCACTGTTCCATGTTTTCGGCATTTGTGGATAATGGCTCTCACTGTGGTTCGCTGGAGTCCCAAAGCTTTAGAAATGGCTTCATAACCTTTTCCAGACTGATAGATCTCAATTACTTTCTTTCTCATTTGTTCCTGAATTTCTTTAGATCATTTGGTCTACTTCACTTTGTCAGGCAGGTCCTATTTAAGTGATTTCTTGATTGAGAACAGGTGTGGCAGTAATCAGGCCTGGGTGTGGCTAGAGAAATTGAACTCAGGTTTGATAAACCACAGTTAAGTTATGTTTTAACGGGGGGGCAATCACTTTTTCACACAGGGCCATGTAGGTTTGGATTTTTTTTCTCCCTTAATAATAAAAACCTTCATTTAAAAACTGCATTTTGTGTTTACTTGTGTTGTCTTTGACTAATATTTAAATTTGTTTGATGATCTGAAATATTTAAGTGTGACAAACATGCAAAAAAAAAAAAAAAAAAAAAAAAGAAATCAGGAAGGGGGCAAACACTTTTTCACACCACTGTATACAGCACTTTTGACATTTCAAGGTGCTTTGCTGTCACCGTTGTTTTTCACTGTATGTAATTCTCCAACAGTTCACATATGCAACATACCTCCAGCCCTAACAGGGTCTAGTATTCAGCATTTTGTGGTTCAGGATCATTTCTGCCTCACTTCACTTGATCAATGCTGTAACCAGGGAAACGGTCATTAAACCTGCATAGGCTGCCTGTTAGTGGTCCAGATTCAGGTCCCTGTTTCTCTCACATAAGACCATCTCACCAATCAGTTTCGCAATGTTACCCCAAATCACAGGAGATGGCCAAACCCACTCATATTCCGCACTAGGAGCTTTTGTAAGACAGAAAAATAAGTCAGTTAAAAAAAGATTTATCAAAATGGATATGATGTACCAGTTGTTTTCTGCCATTATCTAGGAATGAAATCATTTCCTTAGTGGCCTAATACACTGCACTCTGTGTCCACCTATTACTGTTGCTTTTGAACAACAAGAGCCTATGAATCCACATTTGCCATGAACAATGGTGCCATAGTGTGCAGTTGCATGTTTCATGGAGAAATGCTGTAGTTTTCAAACTATCAATATGCACAGTAGTGTAACAGATTTTGCTTCTTGGGGTTTTCTTAAATTAATAACAATCAACACAGAGGTGAAAACTCATGGATGGCTCAGCAACCCTCATCCTAGAGAGCAGCAGTTAAACCCCTGGTCTAACTGAAATGCGTCTTCCTGGAGTGAGTTTGTTTATTATTTTTATGGGAATTTGAAAGAGGGATATGAGCAGGGAGTCCTGGCCAAAATGGCCAGTCAATCAATGGACCTAATACTGTACAGTATAAGCTGAAATACAGCTGAGGGAAATGAGCCTCCCGCATTTTTGTACAGGCTTTCACATCAGGCAGTCGACTAAAGTAACTGCAGTAACACATTGTTTTAAAGTATCATCAACTCTACAGAAGAAAAAAAAAAACAGAGCAATGGCATCTTCAGCATGCTTGATCCATGAGCTCTACCTTCCGCAAAGCAGATTTGCGAAAAGCCTTTCACTCACACTCTACAGCAGGCTGAGGTATTTATAAACCCTGACTGCCAGATAACTGGCTGACCAGCAAACAACCTCAGTTGACACTATTATGTCACAGGATATGAATCGGATAAGCCATCCAGTCCCCTGGGAATGGGGAGTTTGAGGACATCCCAAAACGGGCTGTAGGGGCTTCGCTGTCCTGCTGCGGTGTTGGTTCTCTTACCTGGGTTCAGGTGCAGCGTCTCGTTGTTGCAGAAGTCGGTGAAGCAGCAGTTCCTCTTGGACACGTTCCAGGAGCTGTAGCAGAATAACTGACCCTTCATCTCGGAGGGGGACAGACAGGACTTGACCACCTCCTCCTTTCCCTCGATCAGCATGACGGAGTTCCAGCAGGCCCCGTCCGGCCCAGTCTCACAGGTGTTATTGGCGCACAGCTGGCACACACACCTCAGCCCTGAACACAGCAAACACCACTGAGAGTCCTACACACACACACACACACACACCTCAGCCCTGAACACAGCACACACCACTGAGAGTCCTACACACACACACACACACACACACACACACACACACACACACCTTAACCCTGAACACAGCAAACACCACTGTGAGTGTTACACATACACACACACACACACACACACACACCTCATCCCTGAACACAGCAAACACCACTGAGAGTCCTACACACACACACACACACACCTCAGCCCTGAACACAGCACACACCACTGAGAGTCCTACACACACACACACACACACACACACACCTTAACCCTGAACACAGCAAACACCACTGTGAGTGTTACACATACACACACACACACACACACACCTCAGCCCTGAACACAGCAAACACCACTGAGAGTCCTACACACACACACACACACCTCAGCCCTGAACACAGCAAACACCACTGAGAGTCCTACACACACACACACACACACACCTTAACCCTGAACACAGCAAACACCACTGTGAGTGTTACACATACACACACACACACACACACACACACACACACACACCTCAGCCCTGAACACAGCGCAAACACCACTGTGAGTGCTACACACACACACACACACACACACAGCGCAGACACACCTGTGAGGGCTATACACACATTACATTACATTACAGGCATTTTGCAGACGCTCCTAACCACGTACAATGAAGTGCAAATCATACCCAGGGACAAGTGCGATGAGAACCCTAACCTTATGAACTAGCATACCACGGTTGGCAGCTAGAATACCCTGAGTACGACAATAACTATATGTAAGCGCTATTATAATCTATGGCATGTACAAGGCTAATCATGGTGGTGAGGTAGGGAGGGAAAGGTGCAGCCTGAAGAGATTAATCGTCAGTCTATGCTTGAAAGATGTTCTGACATCCACAGGAAGGTCATTCCACCACCGTGGGGCCAGAACAGACAGCAGTCGTGACCAAGAAGTTCAGGGGTGGCGAAGGGGAGGTGCCAGGCGTCCTGAAGTAGCGGAACAGAGGGGTCTGGCTGATGTATAGGTTCTGATAAGTGAAAGTATGCAGGGGCTGATCCCTTAACTGTCTGATATTCCAGACATACACACACTTCAGCCCTGAACACAGCACAAACACCACTGTGAGTGCCACACACACACACACACACACACACACACACACACACATACATACATACCAGGGCTACAGTTATACACACATATACACACATACCAGGGCTACAGATATAGCAGACACACAGACACACCACAGCTACACACACGCCAGGTTTTACTCTACAGAAACATGCTCCCTGTGCTGTGATGGACGTAGGTGAGAGCAGGCAGCCACACCTCAAGACACTTCTCTCTGTGGCACTGTCTTCATGCAGGACAGCGCACTAATGATGCTCCTGTCTGTATTAATGAGCACACTGGAGCTTCTATCATCTGTAACATGACCTCTGCAGGGCACCACTGACCACTTCCTAAGAAAATTATTAACATGGCTCGTGTTTGTCTGGAAGCTCAGAGCTTACAAACTTAATATGTGATGTACTTTACATTTACATTTTAGTCATTTGGCAGATGCTTTTCATCCAAAGTGACTTACAAGTGCATAGGTTCTACCACAAGTCAAAGCATCACATACTTCCCTCATTCTTGTCTGTTAAATTACATGCGTACGCAAGAACCCAAAAATATTAAAAGTATTTTAGTCTTATACTGAGATTTAAAAGCTTATTTATTTCACCCTTAAAAAAAAATTTTTTTAATAAAAAGATGACAATATTGCCGATGAGGTATGAGTTTGACTCATTTCAACATTTGCCAATGGAATAAGAATTTCACCTGTCAAGCAAACATTAAGTTAATTTAAAACAAGATGAAAAAAAGATCTATCTAATAATATCTTATTACAAGACTAAAAGCTTGTTCATGTAATCTTTTCCAATGTATTGACTGACAGGTGTGTACAATGATTCAAATGATCTAAGCAAAGAATTTACAGTTTTATGATTGTAGTTATAGCTATCATTCCCCCAAAAAATATTCATTCGGTATGAAAATCCGGTGGTTGGAACTGGACATGGTGAAGAAGACACAAGTTGTTCACTGGCGATGGCCACTTTCTCTTTTGAAGAACTCGGATTTTGAGTTGCGTAACACCAGCTCCGCGCCTGCATTCCAGACAAGGCAGTTTAGTTTAACTCCCAGATAATCTCGAGTAGCTCTTGATGCTCCTGTCCCACAGTGACAGAACCAGAGGCATGGCTGCTGCCTGTCGGACTGCACCGTGAGAGCAAACCGCATCCGCCATCTTTATACCGTGAGAGCAAACTGCATCTGCCATCTTTGCACCAACTTGCTACACCCGGGGCACGCCTAGGGACGGTATTTTGTCTAACCACAGGCATGTTGGTTAGCTTGCCCAAAGTCCTGACAAAGACTGTCTCTTACAATATCACAGCCAGAATGATTATTTAACTGTACTACCTCGACGGTCTTGTTCGTATGTCATAAATGCTTAATGGTAGAAATGATTATCTGCTGTTGCTGTATGATTAGCTGATAAGTAATTAGACTTTGGTAGCTGTCCATACTAATGAAGACAAAAAGGATCACACGCACCCACATTTCTACCTCCATTTCAAACGCACACATGCACATATTTAGTGGTGGATCGCACCGATCCATTTACAGATACATACCACAAAGGTTTGTATGTTCGTAACCGATACCATAATAAAGGTCAACTCTAAACAGGCCCAAGCACAGGAGTGGTAGAGTAGGTGGAGATGAAGACCAGATCGATTCTACTCCTCCAGTGACTGTCCCTGGGGATAGCTCTCACATTGGCTAGCACTAATAAACCTACAGGGACTCCATCAGACAGAGTGAAGGACAACTCCACAGAGACACACCAACTCTAAAGGGCTATTGGCGAAGATGAGAATATTATAATCTCCTCTATTGATTTGTGGCTCTGCGTACCACAGAGTAGGACGTGACATTGAGCCTAATTAAATGGGCCCCCATTGGCCAACTTCGCTCAGACAAAAACAGGATTAAAAGGATCCTGATCCAGCTGTTCCTCAAATCTGAAAACAAGTTTACCTTTTCTTTAGTGAATTGCAGTAGACTATGGGCCAATCACTAGGGTATGATAGAAAATGACTCCGAGGAGCTCCAGTTTGGGAAAGACCTCACAGAGCCTCGGTGCTTGTAGTGCGAGTTTTGTTATAGGTTGGAGGACCAACAGCCATTAGAAACTATTTTGAGGCCATGCTTCTGGGATGTCCATATATCCTCCAGGTCTATATTAGAAAAGGACTAACAAGCAAAGAACAAGTGCCCAAAGAGACTGAGATGGGACTTACTGCAGACTGTCACTAAAATATGACACCATTATTTTTTACTTGCTTGTTTTAAACCCGGGCAAGTAGTCTAAGCTAATACTTCCCAGCGATGGACCCTTGCCTCATAACAGATTAAGACTGAATAGCTGACTTGCAATAATATGCTGATCTGGGTTTGTCTATAAACTCATAGGAACCACTGTGATGTTTCTGAAATGTACTGGCCAAAGCATTACTCCAGGATTTTCTAAAATTCCTGAGATGACAAGTGAATTACTATTCACGACTTCATCAAATAACACCACAGCAGTAGATCGCCGCACAATAAAGCACCTCGGGCGCATCGGAATCACGATCACGAGCATGAGACGAGACGGCTTGAAGAAGGCGTGTCGCTCTCCTTCGGGCCGCCGAGGGACGGGGTGTGGGCGGTGTATCTAATACTAGCTCTAATTGAATCAGACGGGGTACAATTGGCTACCAAAAAAGGGGAAAAATCCGAAAATAAATGTATAAAAAATAAAATAGCACCACAGCTAGAGATTGTAAAAGTTACAATGGAACTTGGAAGGGGCATCTCTAAAGACCTTCAAAGTCAAGGGTGAGAAATGTTAGCTTTTTTAAAATAGAAACTTTGTGATGTCCTTCAAAAGGAAATTGGGTTTTATACTTTTGCAGAAAACTGCCAGAACTTTTTCTTTCCTGACTGATTTGAAAAGGTCACTGCACCATTGGAGGACAAGAGCAGAGATGTAGTAGAAAATGTAGGCCTAATCTTTGACTGACCCCATATTACACTATAATCAAGCTAGACTTCAAATGATCAATTCCTTTATATTTAAATGAATTCAGGAAATTAAAATCATGTAAGGACAAATCCTCATAGAACATCTTTTTTTTTTTTTTACTTCATGAAATAATTTTAAGTGGATTTCCTGAGTTGACGGAGTTCAAACAAAAATGATCCGAAGTCTAGGTAAACTGTGGAATACACATTTTTAACATGACTATGAACAACTGCTTTTGTTCTGTAATTATACGTCTGCAAGTGACTGCTGCGGTGTTTCATTTAACTGATGAGAATGGAATTGTTATACAGAAAATCGCAAGCTTTGTTCTGTCTGGAGACAATGTGCACTACACTGGTGTCAGGCACAGGAATACACCCTGGATAGGTCGCCAGTCCATCGCAGGGCACACACACCATTCACTCACACACTCACACGTATGGGCAATTTAGACTCTCCAATCAGCCTAACCTGCATGTCTTTGGACTGTGGGAGGAAAGCGGAGTACCCGGAGGAAACCCACGCAGACACGGGGAGAACATGCAAACTCCACACAGAGAGGCCCCGGCCGACAGGGATTCCAACCCAAGACCTCCTTGCTGTGAGGCGGCAGTGCTACCCACTGCACCATCCATTTTTTTTTTTTTTTTTGCAAATTTATTAAAAATAAAAAACTAAGAAATCACATGTACATAAGTATTCACAGCCTTTGCTCAATACTTTGTTGATGCACCTTTGGCAGCAATTACAGCCTCAAGTCTTTTTGAATATGATGCCACAAGCTTGGCACACCTATCTTTGGGCAGTTTCACCCATTCCTCTTTGCAGCACCTCTCAAGCTCCATCAGGTTGGATGGGGAGCGTCGGTGCACAGCCATTTTCAGATCTCTCCAGAGATGTTCAATTGGATTCAAGTCTGGGCTCTGGCTGGGCCACTCAAGGACATTCACAGAGTTGTCCTGAAGCCACTCCTTTGATATCTTGGCTGTGTACTTTGGGTCGTTGTCCTGCTGAAAGATGAACCGTCGCCCCAGTCTGAGGTCAAGAGCGCTCTGGAGCAGGTTTTCATCCAGGATGTCTCTGTACATTGTTGCATTCATCCTTCCCTTAATCCTGACTAGTCTCCCAGTTCCTGCTGCTGAAAAACATCCCCACAGCATGATGCTGCCACCACCATGCTTCACTGTAGTGATGGTATTGGCCAGGTGATGAGCGGTGCCTGGTTTTCTCCAAACATGACACCTGGCATTCACGCCAAAGAGTTCAATCTTTGTCTCATCAGACCAGAGAATTTTGTTTCTCATGGTCTGAGAGTCCTTCAGGTGCCTTTTGGCAAACTCCAGGTGGGCTGCCATGTGCCTTTTACTAAGGAGTGGCTTCCGTCTGGCCACTCTACCATACAGGCCTGATTGGTGGATTGCTGCAGATGGTCGTCCTTCTGGAAGGTTCTCCTCTCTCCACAGAGGAACGCTGGAGCTCTGACAGAGTGACCATCGGGTTCTTGGTCACCTCCCTTTGCTTCATGGCAAAGGCTGTGAATACTTATGTACATGTGATTTCTTAGTTTTTTCTTTTTAATAAATTTGCAAAAATTTCAAAAAAAACTTCTTTCATGTTGTCATTATGGGGTGTTGTGTGTAGAATTTTGAGGAAAAAAGTGAATTTATTCCATTTTGGAATAAGGCTGTAACATAACAAAATGTGGGAAAAGTGAAGCGCTGTGAATACTTTCCGGATGCACTGTACATACAGCCCATGATACCATACATTATGATTAGTACACCAATCCATGTATCTCTGCCAGAGATTATCTGGGTGTGAGTAATGCTATGGTTGAGCCCTGTGTTGATTCTCACAAATGATTTAGGCTGCAAAGTCAAAAGCCTAAATGTAATAAAACCCAAGAATCTGTCCATGTTCTGTTCATTCAAATATTGACAAATTGCTACCACTGCTATTGTGTGCGTGTGCATGTGCGTGTGTGTTGGGGGGGGGGGAGGGGGGGGGGGATGTTCGAGAACATCTCGAAACAGAGAACATTCTGGAAACTCTGACCATCAGAACAATATACTCAAGGTTAGTTCTACCATGGCCTCCATTTTTTTTCCTTTTGAATTCCTTTCATACTCTCATGAATAAATACATTCATTTTCAACTGTTAAATATGCTACTCTGTGGGAGGGATATATATAAATACTCCTAAATCATTTTCCTGTGATCCAACCCTTATGGAAATGGTGCTCTTCTGGAATCAAAAAACACAAATATATTCAAATATGAGAACATATGTATGCAGATATTTAATACTACGTTCACATACATTTTTATGGCAATTTAGTTTGCGTTATAACACACATTGTTCCTATAGCAGTGGCTCCAATCCTTAAGTTCAGGACTACTGAATGACGTATAATCCACACTTCCAAAAAGCATTGCTGAGCTTTGCTGGTAATGCATGAATCAATACAAAAGATGTGAATAAAAGAACTCAAGACATGTCAATGTGTTTTGAACAGTAGGTTCCCATCCAACTGAGGACATGGTACAAACACTGAAAGAAGACCGCTGTGTCAAAAATATTTTTAGGAAATTGTTGAGTTCTAAGAGGCACCAAATAACTGCTACAGTCATGCCATGTTCTCAGCTTGAGGAAAATACACACACCATTCACAGTACCAAATCATAAACACACAGATATACAAACCCATTCACAGCAGTATGCTAGCAAATCATGTGTTAGTGCTGCAGTCCAAAGTTCTACTCTTTTGAAGTTAAATATTTACATGGACAGAAACAAGAAGGGCTTGACAAGCCTATTTCTCTGACACTTGTAACTTATTTCCATCCATGCATTGCCAATGTACAGCGACAGGAACTCCGCTGGAGGAATTTCTTATTGAAAGGTGTATGACACCATGTTATGCTTTAAGTTTCAGACGGTTTACTGATTATATTGGTAACTGATCTTTATTATATCATTCAAGCACCAATCATCCACACCAAGGTTATATACTGTGTTATACATATATTTAATTGGTAGAACTGAAAAGTTTAAACACAGCACTGTTTCATATTTTTTGTTGTTGCGTTTATACCTTCCTGCTCAGTGAAGAATAGGGTCTTAGTTCAGTCATGCTTTTTCACTTCTACAGTATATTACTAGATAGTGCTCACAGAATTGATACTTCATGACTGACAACTCTGCAGATTTACATAGATGCAAAAAAGCCAGCAAGATAGTTTGGGTCTTTAAAGTTAAATTCATATTTACACAGGACACTTTGAAATCATTGTTTTACAGACAAGCGGAGGAAATTAAAGCACAATCACAAAACACAGTAAAACTCATGCATAGTGGATATAATTTCCCTAAAATGCCAAAAGCACATTTGCCAAAAGCTCAATTTCTTTGCAAATAAAACCATTATGTTCAATGGATTTTAAACAATTAAATAGTAATGTAATTTATTCCAGCCCATGAATTTAAACAGTGACATTATATTTCAGCAATGTCACTTCATTGGCAAGATGATCGTTTTGTCATTAATCTAGGCCTATATTTCATCATAGTAACTTCTTACTCCGTGCGTGTGTATGTGGCGTCATGTCAAACATATGCGTTGTCAAAGCTAATGAGTTTAATAAAAGACGTGGCTTAGGACCCATTTTTATGAACCTATTGTATGTGAATTGGTTTACATCAGCACACCGTTTCAGTAGCCTGCACAGTAGCCAACCCCAAAGAAAACGTTGGACTTGTACCGGCATCCCTGGGTATTTTGTAGAGATTGTTCTGATGGTAGGCTAGGCATCTAATCCCTACTAAATCGGTTATATAAGGTTCAAATGTGTTGCCTTAAATTACACTTTGGAATCTGACCAGTAACCAAACTAGCCCATACCAAGAAATATTGAAATTAGCGGGCATGTGCAATGTGTCCACACTGAAGGCGCATCGGAACATTTTTTTGACCTGAGTGGAATAAATGACATGACTACAAAACATATCTAATATCCATAAACAGGAAGCACCGCGTGTACCATCAACATGTGAACACAGACTACACAAACACACACACACAGCCTAATTAAAATGTCTATCCACATATGCTGAAATGAGAAATGCACAAGTAAAGCACGAAAGAAAGTACGCAGAAAAAGTGAATGGCTACCTGTGCTGAGCTGTGCAACCGACAGAAATATCAGCGCCGTGCCCAAACTGGGATACCTGGGACGAGTCATGGCCGGAGACTCATCCGCTTGATCCGGGGAAACGCTGCACTACACGGTTTTAACGGCCAAATTCATTTGACAGTTTTTCTCCAAGCAAGTCGACGACACATCGCAGTGCACATTAGGTCCAGTCAGAGAAACGAATACGCAATCGGAAAGCCGCTCCGCCTCCCTTGAATGATTGCAGCCAAAGAGGATTAAACGCCTTATCTTTGCTGATAAACACAGTGGACAGTGGGAGATGCCCGTCCGCCCTCGCGCCGAAAGTTAATTTGATACATTTCAAACACATTTTCAGTTTTGATGCGTGTGCTTTGAAGGAGTGTGCTGCATTTAACATATGCGCACGAAACTGCTTTGATGTATTTAATTAAAATGAGCCCATCAATAAAACTACCGATCAACACTAAAAACTAGCCTGGCTATATAATACTCAGGAAAAGCATTCCAGCGGGATTATTCCATAATTATTAGAGGACATTTACGCGTCTAGGAGACTGAATAACGTAATTCCCGCAAACCGGTTTAGCTACTCTTAAAACTGTATGAAATTGATTTTCATACTAAAAAGATATTCAGTGACAGGTGACTACTGACATATTGCACTGGGCCTTTTACATGTCTTCAGTTCCATTAGTTTTCTTTATTAGTTCTCTAATCTGGATATCGTTTTTGATGCAGGAGGGGTTGAAAGGAGGGCTCGTTGCAAAAGCACAACAGTCTATCCTTATTATTTTTCTAATTCACATCCAAACATGTAAACAATCAATGAGTGACAGCTGTAGTGGCTAGGTACATGTGAAGTCATGAATGAGTAAGCTTTTATTTCCATGAAGTTATGTAACAACTGTCTGTAAGCTGCTGAGTTTGTGTCCTTAATCACTGTGGAAACACACAACAGCACTCCACAAACTGATCATCATAATCTCCAAGAATGAAATCGTACCTTTGCATATGCTGGCTGTAGTTTCATTCTACGATATCCCAATCCCAAACCAGGCCGACCTGCTCACCTCTTCTAGCTAAACTCAATTAATTTGAATTGTATCAACCTTATAAATATCTACCGTCTTAATACATATAGAAACGAGCAGAAATACCACATTCAAGTTCAATTATGAACACTGTCACAATGTACATAATTTCTGTGGGTTGTTGTACTGCTAGTGCAGAGGACCACATTTTCATCTTCCTAGTTTTTGTATGCATTTTATTTTGTCAATGCACATAAACCAAACCAATTGATATAGTAAATGGCTAATGGCACATTGGTAGAATTGGAAAGTTTTCCGGTTCGTAGTAATAATTTATCAAGATGTCTTCTTCAAAAAGACACCTTAAGACACAGATTTATGCCAGCCAGACATCCACAACTCACCCTTTTAGTGTCCAGAAGGCATTCCATGAATATAAAACATTGCGGGGCAAATTCATTCACCTGGAAGTTCAACAGTACGAACAAAGCAATCTGCCGCTGTTTGCACTGCCGTCAACAAAACCAGGGGAAAACAAATTCCTTACATTTTCTTGCTGTGGAGTGGTTGCAATAAGCATATGCTTCACATATTTTGTTGCATTACATTCCCAGGGAAATGCACATGATGTTCCTTTGTACTGTACACAGCACAGGACCAAGGCGGACATCTTAAGTGGACATCTTAAAATCCTTACAGTACAAATGATACAAATCCTGGTTGTAAAATCGTTAGTCAAGTGACACATTCTACATACACACAGCATTGGCTCACCTGGAATAAAGTCCCCAGTCTTTGATAAACCCTAACGTGGATGAACTGATTGCTCGTGTTCACATGGACGAAGCGATCGCTCGTGTTCACGTGGACGAACTGATCGCTCGTGTTTATGTGGATGAACTGATCACTCGTGTTTACGTCAACGAATTGATCGCTCGTGTTTACATGGATGAATTGATTGCTTGTGTTTACATGTTTGCGTGGATTAACTGATCGCTTGTGTTTACATGTTTGCGTGGACAAACTGATCACTTGTGTTTACATGTTTTGTGCACGAACTGATCACTCGTGTTTATATGGACAAACTGAACGCTCGTGTTTATATGGACAAACTGATCGCTCGTGTTTACATGTTTACGTGGACGCACTGATCGCTCGTGTTTACGTGGACGCACTGATCGCTCGTGTTTACGTGGACGCACTGATCGCTCGTGTTTACGTGGATGAACTGATCGCTCGTGTTTACATGTTTACGTGGACAAACTGATCACTCGTGTTTACGTGGACGAACTGATTGATCAAATGTATGCTGGGATAGGCTCCAGCCCCCCTGCGACCCTGTTCAGGATAAGCGGGTTAAGATAATGGATGGATGGATGGATGGAGGGATGGATGGTAGATGGATATTGATATGACATTTCATTATTGTTCAAGAATCACTGTGGGTAAATACTTGGTACTATGAACTGATTTTCTTAAAATGCACGGACATGCAACAAAATGGTGTCTCCGCCTTACAAAAGAGACAACAAAATAAGCAGTCGGTTTGTAGTGTTGCATTTTTCTATTTAAATGATAGAAATCACTACTTAATATAAAATACTGATTAAATCAAAATAATTTGACTTTACAATGCACATATTTTAGTAAGACAATAGAATTAATTCAATTAGCTGGACAGTTTTAACACCTCCACATTCAAAAAATATATTACAGAAATAACTGTCACACCTGTAAGAAGTAGTAGTTTATCTTATTCTAGTAAATGTTTTTTCAATGTATTTAGCATCTGTACTCAGTAAAGCTTCTGAAAAAAAGATCATAATAAACAGATACATAATGCAAAAAGTGAACGGTGAAATACAAAACTGCAATAAGGTACACTGGACAACATTTTAACAAGGAGAAGAGAGTAGAACTAACTTCAGCACAGCTTTACAACTCAGTGTGTTAAATAAATTGCTGCTTTAAAAAAAACTAAGGTAACATTTCCAATAACACCGTAAACTCCAGTGCAATAGATGCAGCTAAAATAAAAACAAATATTTGTTCTTTTTGCCCAATGTTAAGATTATAGTGTTAGAAGGGATATAAAATGAATCCATTTTTGGCAAGTCTTTGTTTTCTGAATGCCTCAGTAACAGTGCAAGTAAGGAATGCAAAGATTGCTAGTGCAATAAAAAAAAACGGATACAACAAAACAGATTTTTTTTATATTGGATAAATGAAACATCTTAAGTAATTTCTCAAACTGATGCAGAGTTTAAGATAATTGCAGCCCTAAAAAGCAGAATCCTACAATGCCCAGGTGAAAGTTCTTCCTTGAAGGGTGACCATTCCCAAAATTCCTATATCTTTAAAAGGATTGTCACTTAAGGTCCCAGACAACTGCTGGTTTCATATTTCCACTAAGCCATCTTTGGATGCCAAAATGTGTCCCACCAGGCTTTTGAAATAAATATTATGTGCAACTATAAGAGCACTGTGCCCATCCAGACTCGGCAGAACTGGGCTGGATGCATAAAAGGTCTCTCAGCCTCCCTCTTTGGAAGACGTTCAACAGTCCGCCTTGATTTTGTCCAGAGAGTTGTCGATCTTTGTGAGCGTCTTTTTGATACGTAAAGCAGTCAGCCTGGCAGATGGGTTCTGGTACCAGCACTCCTTCATTAGTTTAGAGATCGATGTTAGAGTCTGAAAAAGAGAGGGGGGAAAAAAACACTGGTCAACAAGTACAGTATGGTTGGCATTTATATAGCACTGTACAATTAATGCTTCTCATTCACCCATTCATACACACACTCACACACCAACGGTGATTGGCTGCCATGCAAGGTGCCGACCAGCTCGTCAGGAGCATTTAGGGGTTAGGTGTCTTGCTCAGGGACACTTCGACACGGGCGGGGGATCGAACCTGCAACCATTCGACTGCCAGACAACTGCTCTTACTGCCTGAGCCATGTCTCCCCTGTTCCCCTATTTGCTTGGCACTGGTCCCATAGAATGTGAAACATGTTATGCTATTGAGCGCAGATGTGTTCAAAGTACAAAGGCTGGTACTGGGGAGAAATTGTGTTTATAGTGCAAATATGAATCAATTTCCAACTGACCATGCACTGTTCTGGCTTTCACCATGAAATGGATTCCTTATAAATCTAAGCACACAACCACTGAGCCTGGAGCCAGCCAGAAACAGGGCTGGACAAACTGCCCAACCACCTTCCGCCTCCAGGCAACTAAAGTCTGACAGCTGGCTGCTCACTGGGCAACAAGCAAACGTCACCTAGAGGTTACCATTTTTCCCCATTCCTCTTTCTTCATGCTCTCCTACACTATCTGCACATCCTGTCAAAAATTGTTGTTACTGAATCTTTTTATCTGTAGGAGATATACCAAGATGTGTGTGTTACTATTATTGGCTGCCCCCTCTCATTCACCATCGTGTGCCAACAGTACCAAGGTGAATGTCTCAAGCGCCTCAGTGGGACTCCGACAGGTGGCAGAGCCTGATCGAGATATCAAAGGATTAACCTTGAGGTGAGGCATCAGCGTAATAAGCAAACTGTGTACTGTATGCTTCACTCTCCTGAGGCAAATATTAAACAGGGAGCCGTTGAGCTTCTATAATACCGGTTTGTTTAATTAGCTACTTGGTGCCAGCATGCAGCTAATAGGGGTAGCCAGCAAAGGTAGCCTGTTGGCTAGACCATGGTTTGAAATGAAAAGATTATGTCGACAAAGTAAATTAAGGAATTCCTAAACCAACACTTAATTTGTGGAACTTTTAAGCCAAGAGAAGAAGGCTGGCTGCAGAAACTGATGAACACGCTGTCGCGGTACGGATTTAGAATAACGGGAGAGCCGCCAGGTCCTGCTGCAACTTGCGGAAGCCCTACCCAGGCGACTGCTCCTGACAAGCTGCCAGCTGCGTCGACAAGGCCAGGGCAGCAGAAATGTACCGTTACTGTGCAGCCAGGAGAATGCGAATTTCGCATACTGTTGCACAATGTTATTGTCGGAATAAGCAGAAAATGAGTTGTGTAAATATTTGCCGTCTAAAAATGGTCTTGTATGAATAGTTTATTATTCAAGTTGTGGTTCTATTTTATCAGTTTAATGCTAGTACTTCAGAATAGTGGGAATGAGGCAGGAATTGTCCATATTTATCTTTTTATAAAAAAATTATAAATAATCAGGGCAACCAAAGGGTCAACCTGGATATTGGTTGCAGCCATACAAATTGATGATTTGTGCACCACTGTGAATAATTCAGTAACGCTAAATGGACTGGTGGCATGGTGAACTGCACTGGCAGAGGCACCAACAGCGTTCGGTTTCCTGCACCTTACCGAAAAGAGAGCAAATTGGAAATATTCATAAATTATTCATTTTCTTCCATTTCTCAGTCACAGTGCATTTCAGTCCTAAAATTTACCGAGAACAAAACTCTGCTCACTGTCCAAATTTAACCAAGAGCTTAATTTTTCTGGCCCACCATCAACACAAATTTCGACAATGATGCTCAGGCTGAGGAAAAGCATGCGCATAGCTCTCACTCCATCAGTAAACACAGCAGAAAGAGACAAAACTTTGAACGCGTACAGCTTGCAGCACGGTTTTACTCTTTTGCTGAGCATACTGGATGTACAGCATAAGCGGTCTGAGGGACGGGCTGTGTGCTCACCGCATCGGAGAACCATCTGTTCGGGATATTGGGTCTCTGCTGGTCCGTACACACGACCTTCCTCATGTCCTCAAAACTGGGGTCACTGGGAACTGCATCGTGGAAGGGTGGTTTGTAGTCTTCCACAATGCCTACACAACAAATGAAGCAAAATGGGGAACAAATGACTCACAATTTGCTGACATATATTGTTCAGATTTGACATGAGCAGGCTATATGTTCCTGACTGACAACACTCAGAACAGCAAGTTGGTTTGACGGATGGATTTTGAGAAGCCAATCACAGCTTATCAGTTTTAAGTGGTCTCCAATATCATGGAGATAAACAGGGCACTAGAAAACATTAAGCTAATGAAAGCACCATGGGTTCGCCTTTAGCTCCTCCAGCAGGAGGTTAACTAACAGTACTGGGAGTCAGGAAAAACAACAACAGATCAGTAGCCCCTGGCATCCAGGAAAGCACGTCATGCAAACTCCTACAAAAAACCCCTGTGGTTGGCTGCCCACTCCCATCCAGAATATTCACAATACCAATGACAATCCCACTCCAACTTAGACCTCTGACCAATAACATTGAACTACATACAATTACAAATACGGGTTGTCTGGATCCTGGATGATGACAGGCTGAACAAAAAGCACCAATCACTGCTGCCCATCAAAGTCCAAAGTTCTCCAGCAACAAGTATACTGCCCTCAAATTATGGTAATGGCAGAGTGAAATTTCTGCTGTACGTTTTGCTATATATGAGGAATCTAGATTTGAGATCACAAGATGAATGTCCCCCCCCCCATTTCTAACTGCACATGCCTTACACACATAGAAAAATATCAAATTTCACTCTACCATTAGTGTATTGATGCATAACTGCTGATATCATAGGACTCATTGTACAGACATCTATGGAGAGAACACTGGTGCAGATGCATGCATAGCGTATCATGGGGATGATTGACAGCCGATCCCACACTGACCGTTGCTGACGGTCCTCCGGGCGACCTCCCACAGGACCAGCCCGAAGGCCCAGATGTCCACCCTCTTGTAGGACTCGAAGCAGTCCATCTGGATGGAGTCGTCCAGCACCTCCGGGGCCATGTATCGCTTGGTGCCAACCTTCGGGTTGTTCCCCACGTCTAACTCATTGGTGTCCTGGAAATGCATCACAGCTAGACCTGGGATAAAACCAGCAAGAGAAGTTTAAAAACCAACAAGAGTGGAAAGGGACAGCAAACAAGGACGAAATGGGTGTCCTTCATGGAAAATACTTAAGCTATAATCACTCTGGTAAACAGACATAAATCTATTTTTCATCTCTCACAAAATATATGTCTGACTGTCACAGGCATAACAAAACAGTAATAAAGTACAAACAAAACTGCTGTTCCTTCAGCTAAGCAATGAACTTTCAGGCGAGCATTCACTGTAAACCATCTTGAGCAATGTCTGCCCTTTTACCTCAATGGAACTGACAACACAAAATTGTGTAAGACAAAACATCCCTAAGGTTTGAAAAGAAACTGGAGAAATTGACTACAGCAACAGCACTTGAGAAGGGGGGGGAAAAAAAAAAATACAGTAACATTTTCTTATTTTATCGACAGCAAAATCATTGCTCCACACACACATGCTATGCTCCCATTACAAAAACAGCTGCTTCAAAAAAATCTTAAAGATTGAATAATTATTGTTCCACTTCACATAAACGCTTCTTGCAATACAAGTATTTACCTGGTTTCTGTACAATTCTAAAAACCTAATTAGGGAATGTTTTTACAGCTACCTTCTACTTGTTTAGATGCGGAAGTGATGATTGTATAGCTGAGAACAGACCAAAACTAATTGTTTGTTTGCATCAGCGCAGCTCTCCATTTAGGTAGCTCAAGTGCTGAGTGCACCTTAATGGATTTTTGGTTAAGGTCTATTTTTTGGTTAATGGCTTGTCACAGCTCAGAGAACAAGAATTGTAATATTTTGAGTGGCAGGTTACCACTGCATCTCAGTTTTGAGAGCCATTCGACATCAATGAAGTAGGAGACCACTCCTACACTCCTATTTGTGTGTGACTGGTTCTAGTCCATCTATAATTCCATGCAGCCATGTGAGACAATGCACTTCTAGAAACATACAACCACAATGGCACATTAATATCAATAACAGGGTATAAGCACATGCTAAAAGGACCCTCCACAATACCAAAGAGCTTTCTATTCTATTTCCATTCATTTCACATTCAAATTAAACATACAGACTGCTGAACTGATTAAGCATCACTAGATTTCTTCTGATGAAGCAGACTATGGGCTTTTGGCACACTTAAATAGTGTATGTTTGTGTCTCATGAGAATCTGAGCTGGAAACCTAGTGACTGAAAGACAATTTCTTCCCAACTTAACCACCATAAATTCACAAAATTCTCCCCACCGAACAGATCAATGCAAATGCATCAAAAGTAGTCATTATATAGCCATAGAGAGGTGCATCCTATACTCAACTTCAAGACGTTATGGAAACCAGAGCATTCATACCAAACCCAAAACATACAATTGTACAAGAGTGCAGTTGTTACATTCCTGTGAGAATAAAGAGCTGCCCAGAAATATGATTCTCATTTGAAACATTCACATGTGTAGCTAAAGAGATACATGCTAAAGACCTGGATCAAACATGTAATTGTTTTGTACTCAAATACTTTTAAAATACCTGGTGCAAGTGAGCAAACAAAGAGGACCAGAAGACAAGGGTTTGTGCTTTTTGAGAGTATTTCATAGGTTCCAATACACATGTCAAGCTCAGTAAAGCTTAGAAAAATATTTGAACCCAAAACAATTCCACCCAGGTCTGCCATGCTGTCTATGTTCCTGTGCAGGTTATGGGTGTCTGGGACACGGATGCCCCAGCGGTGGCTCAGGACGTACCCAGATCGGCGATGCAGCACTGGCCGTTCTTGTTGACCAGGACGTTCTTGCTCTTGAGGTCTCGGTGGGCGATGGCGGGCTTGCCCTGCGTGCCGAAGATTTCCACGTGGAGGTGGGCCAGGCCGCTGGAGATGGACAGGGCCATGCGCAGGCAGCCGGCTGTGTCCAGGGTGCTCTGTTGCAGGTAGTCGTACAGGGAGCCCATCTCGTGGAAGTGCGTGATCAGCCACAGCTGCGTGCTCGAGTTCCGCGACGTCATGTCCGAGGCGATGAACCCTGCGACCGAGAACTCGCTGTCAGAAACGCACGACAGGGGGCGCTAAAGCTCTCTGCTGTCAGGGGCGTCCTGAGCTTCAGATATCCTCGATGTCCAAGGTCTTATTTTTACATGCCCTATGAGCACGTATGGGCTCATAACTAATCAGCGCAGCCTTGGTGATTAGGCTTAGCGCTCCGCAGAAGTTCAGTGTGAGGTTCTCTCCTATCTCTGAACCGAAGGATAGTATGAGCCAAACTACGTACAGCTCAGCCCCCTACTCAATGCGTAATACAGGCCCAACTTGCAATAACATAACTGTGCAACATCCACACCTGCATGGAAAACGAATATAAAAAGCTCTTCAGAAACATGACAAAAAATTATGGGGGCGCTCAGAATGTTCCGGTGTCGTCGTTCTACTCAAAAACAAAAACTACCCGATAACTGACTGAAAATCAACCAATAATCTCAACTTTAATGTCTCTTCATCCACTAAAAAAAGCTTTCTGCAGTTATAAGGCTGCACAATAAAATTCCAGGGCAACACTGCATGAATCCGTGCAAGCCATTACCTCGGCATTCCAGTTTGACTAAATTCATTTCTGGATGACAAAGAATGCACACAGCTGTGTTATGGCGATAACGCTGTTCTTCCCACGTGAAAAGGTGTCTGATGTCACCGTACCAGAGCCGGAACATTCCTTCTCAATCAGTGGCATTCATCAGATGGGCTTGTTTTTTCAGTATCCGCATACCGCCCAGTGCCGTAGGGTTAGCCAACAGCAGGTGACACCGTAGTCAGGAGAAACGCGTAATCACTACAAAATACTGATGTTTGATATACTGTATACTGTAATTCTCCCCTGTGAAGAAAACGCTGTCTGTTTTCCCATTTTAAAACACTTCACCAATACACAGTCCGTATGAACAACATTACCACTATCCAATCTGACTGTGCATGGACTGTGCAGCCAGGGAAGAGATAATTCAATAAGAGCTCCTTCACTTCCAATACTCCTAATGTGGTAAATGTAATATGTCAATATGATTCATACATTAAAAACACCACAAGTATGCAGAATTGATTGCTGCCCTTAATTTTGTTAGCCTAGCACTCTTAGCATTATTATGTGTGCTTACTACATACTACTATTTGGGGGGGGGGTGGGGGGATTAGCAGCAATTTCATTAAACATGAAAAATAACAATCAAGGAAAAAAGTAGAGCATAATGTCCTTTCCGTAATCGTGTATGGTAGGGCCCGTCAGCCTTGCAAACCTACCCAGGATGTTCTCGTGTCGAAGAAGCACAGTGTTGTAGATCTCCGTCTCCCGGAACCAGGACTTCTCGTCTCGGGAGGAGAAGATTTTGACGGCCACGTTCTCGCCCTGCCACTGCCCCCTCCACACCTCTCCATAGCGCCCCTTTCCTGTCAGACGGGCGAGAGCGAGGGGCCGGTGAATTTACAGCTTCAAATGAGACTGTGACAACTGATGTCTGAAAGAAGATAGTCCAGTAACTAAACATTATTTGAAAATAAAAGAGCGTATTTAAACTTGGTTCTTATCAACTTATCCATTTTATTTGAGTAAGTCAGTAGGATTATGCGGTGTTATCGAGAGGCTCTTGAGTGATCAGTTGTGCATATGTAAGGTCCACAAGAGGGTTATTCAACTGTACTCGCTAATGCAGTGGTCTTCATTCCTGGTCCTGGCGAGCTGCATGGTGTGCTGGCTAATGTTGTTACTCAGCACTTAACTATGAAATCAACTGCTTTCATTGATCAATGAACTCCTCTCCCCTGGTTTCTTGGGTCTGGATTGGTTGCTGCTATTAAGGCAAAAACAAAAGCCAGCACACCC
Organism: Conger conger; assembly: GCF_963514075.1. NCBI lineage: Eukaryota > Metazoa > Chordata > Actinopteri > Anguilliformes > Congridae > Conger > Conger conger. The sequence goes on from NC_083776.1 coordinate 21,460,477, forward strand.
TGCGGCTCTCCAGGACCAGGAATGAAGACCACTGTGCTAGTACATTTGCCACAGACAGCCCTTTGATCAAGGAGGAAGAAGCATCATTCAGATGCATCCACGGCTGCAGTGTCAGCATACCACCTCCGAGTCACAGGAAAACAGGCGACGGCTCTGCATATTTTAATAAGACGGCTACTTTACATACACATATCTCCATGGCATGCAATTCATATTGCTTTATAAGGACCATGTGAAAAATGTTTGGCCTATATTCTTAATTTGTTAAACAATTTGGAAGAAGGAGGTTATGAAGAGCTGTGGTCGAGAACAACATCATAGCAACCATAAAGACAAGTACTTCTGTCTATGACTTGACTGTCCAAAACAGTTAACCTTTTGCCTCATTTGCCATGCCCCAATAAGCCAGTAATAGAAGAGATCTCCTTGCTAATGCCTAGAAAATGTCTCCAATCTCGGCGGGGTCTGTTTGTGGACTTGGCCTCCAGCCACTTGAGGCCCATTGCGACATCTGAGAAGGGGGTCTGAGCCGGCCGGGGGGCCGGGGCAGGAGGGAGTCCATGTCGCAACGCACCCTGAACCCTGGCCTGTACCAGGCACACTCACAATGATGCACGTTCACACACACTTGTGCACTCAAACATCCTTTACACACATATGCCCGCACGCGCGCGCACACACACACACACACACACACACACACACACACACACACTCACAATGATGCACGTTCACACACACTTGTGCACTCAAACATCCTTTACACACATATGCGCGCATGCAGACACACACACACACACACACACACACACACACACACACACACACACGCACTCACATGCACATGGACACACACAGGCATAGGGATACACACACACACAGGCTCACAAATACACGTGCTCACAGACAGACACACAGGCCAACAAGCACACACACACACACATAGGGATACACACGCAGGAGCATGATATCCATTAAAAACACTAATCGAGGTAAAGGACAGGGGTAAAGCAAGCGGAGCACAAGGACTGTTAAAAATTTTTTTATAGTGATAGTGAAGAGACCTTCAACCGCACAGCAACACAAATCCCCCCCAACTGCTTTTATATACAGTATAAAGGGACATTGTTCCACCCTGAAGGACGACTCGTGTTGCCAGTGGAAAAGGAAGAATACGTGACTGCCTACTCCGTTCGGTTATCCCCCTGTTCATGTTCATTTCCAGTCTAAATGCAGAGCTCCTTAATCTGCTGGCTGGCCAGGGTTTAAGAAGGAGAGAGTGATCTCATTGGATACTGACCCACACACTCGTTGAGCGTGATCTGTCGAGCGACCGTCCGCTGCACCAGGAAGGGGAGCCCCGAGCCGCTTCCTGAAGTGCAGGAGTGATCCAGCAAATCCTGCGAGAGAGAGAGGGAGAGGAGAACCGTGAGTCCACCAAACAGCAGCTCCCTAACCTATGACTCGTTCGGCTGGGGGCTGCGGTGCGATTCTCCGCCCTATTCCTTAATCGCGAGGACCTCTGTGATTACCCCCTGGTCCTGGCTGCCCGCTCGGAGGTACATGCATGTGGAAATACCCCACCCTCAGCAGTGTGTCTGTAGTCTGTGATTAGTGGGCGGGTGGAAGATCTGATCTAATCCCAGCCCCAGACTCCAAAAAGGCTCAGTGCTAAGCCTTTTATTTTTATCTCCTCAGTCAGGAATCTGATCTGGGGTCCTGCAAAACGCTGTAGTGGACACAAGAGGGCGATGTTTAGCAACTCCAGAAAGGAGACAGAACGTACAATTTGCCCCCCAAAAAAACAAAACAATATAAAAAGACACCGCACACTAAAGATGGAGCATCTTATACAATGAGCATGAAAAGGACCTACGGAGGGTGAGAATGACGGTGTTATCTTTTTAAACCTGAGTCGGAGACGGTGGCTGAGCTGGGCTGTGCGACAGTGGAGTGGGTCTGTGCCAAAATGAAATCAGGTCACTGCAGCAGTCATTGGTCAGGTCATTGGTCTAGACAGCGGAGCGACGTCGCCGCGCTGCACAGAGACAGCCAATAAGGAGGCGGCTCTCCCGCGCTTCGTTTTCTGAAAGTCACTGCTTCTGTCACGGAGGCTCCTAATAGCTCGTCTGGGGGCACGGCCAAGCGCTTTTAAATTATTTTGGTGAAAACATTCTGCAGTGCTATTTCGGCATCCGGTCGCCAAGTGTTTTGGTGTGCTTTTAAATTAGCCTGACAAGTTTTTTAAAATACGTGAAATTCTATACAGCAGTCACACTTTAAACAGGCTCTCTGTGATTTAAAAGCTGAATACTTAACTTGATGAACTTAATAAAACAAATCACAGCAAACACAGAACAGATATGATTAGGGTTTTAGTTCAGCCTCTTTCATTTGACTTGCTGATGTTTCTATAAAGAAAGGGCTCGTTTGGTCTACAGCCAGAGGAGCTCCCAGAAGTTTATTTTGCACAGGCATGACAAGGAACACCCACAACATTACATTACTCTACAGTTATTTAGCTGATGATTTTATCCAAAGCGACATAGTCGATTTGACTAAGCAGGAGCAAATCGCTCCTGGAGCAATGTGGGGTTAAGGGCCTTCAACTTTCCAGGTCCCAGTCAAGCACCACAGCCACTACCACTATAGCCTCCAAACGACTGTTGCCCCAGCACTACTGTAAGAGCTGCTGATTTGAGGGAGGCTGTGTTAGCCCGCCTTCCCCAGTCCGCTCACCGCCAGAGTGCTGTCGCCCACGTTGGACGCGATGAGGCCGTCGATGGTGCCGTACTCTGCGTCCCGCGCCGTCAGACGCTCCATCTTGTTCTGGTGGATCCGCCGGAACGCCAGGATGGCGATTCCCGACAGCACGATGAGCACGATGACGGGGGCGACGATGACGATGGCCAGAGTGGTCACACTGTAGGTCTGCCCGTCTCCGGACCGCTCTGCGTGAGGGAAGAACAGAATACACACCCCGTAAGCACTTCATTAGGTATTTCACTTTATCAGGCTTATTGGTCTTCTACTGCAGTAGCCTATCCACTCAGGGGTTTGACACGTGTGTTCAGAGATGCTCTTCTGCATACCGCTGTTGTAATGAATGATTATTTGTATTACTGTCACCTTCCTGTCAGCTTTGACCAGTCTGGCCCTTTTCCTCTGACCGTTTAGTTTTTTTGCACCATTCTCTGCAAACTCTAGAGACTGTTGTGTGTGAAAATTCCAGGAGATCAGCAGTTTCTGAGATACACAAACCACCCAGTCAATGGGCCTGACATTTGGTCTGAAAAACAGCTGAACCTCTTGACCACATGATTGGCCTATTAAATATTTGCATTGACAAGCTAATCTCTGTACAGATCAACCTAATAAAGTGGTCATTGAGCGTATATCTGAGTGGACCAATCCAACAGCCTTTTTCTTCAGGCGGGTCACACAACACATGCAGACAACAGCAGATGATGAACGCTGATTAGAAGTATTAGCGGATTTCTTATTGGCTCCACCATTGATTGGTTAAAATACAAACACCGTGTTAATCACAGAACAATGGTCTATAAATGACCAAGACCAAGTTCACATAGGGAGCCAATGGGCCATAAAAGAACCTTGTTGCATTCAGAGCAAATTCTAAAAAGGCATAGCATTTTCTTTCTTTGGTTTTATAATTATCATTTTGATTGCATAGAATAGAGAATCTCCAGTTACTTAAAGCTAATTTTCCACTTGAGAGAAAGAAATATGATGACTTTTTTTTTGCTTGACAAGAGAAAATGTCATGCCTCATTGTCAGATCTTGAAATCAATCTCATTTCTCACTCTGAAAAAGTAATAGAAATAACATTTTATGTCAATATATAGGACTATAAATGCTTGTCAAGATTTACTTGTTTTAGTTTTTGCTGTGTGAGTACAATGGTCTAGGACAGGGGTCTGCCACCCTGGTCCTGGAGAGCCAAGGACTCTGCTGGTTTCCCTTGTTGCACTTAAGCTAGAATAGCAGATGACTGCATGACTAATTAACTCATGTCACCTGCTTACTTGGGTATGAATTTGGTCCTGATTTTAAGGTGGAAACACAAACCAGGAGAGGACCTCTCCAGGACCACGATTGCCAGAGAATGAAGCCAGAGGAATCGGTTTCCACACAAAGCAGGACACACACTGCCCCCTGCAGGACTGGAGGTGCGGACACGCGTGACTCCATACTGTCACGCAGCGCTGAGGTTAGCATGAGGCTAGCACGGTTGGGTACCTCTGGCGGGCAGCGCCACGGTGATGTTGAGGTTGCAGAGGTGGCCCTGGCAGCACTCTACGATCTGGTCGGGCGAGGGCGGGGTCTTGCAGGTGAGCCGGCCCTGCTCGTACACCTTGAAGCAGCCCTTCTGGTAGTCCAGCGTGCCGTCTGTCAGCGTCAGCGAGGAGAAGCACTGCCTCCCCATGCAGCGCCCCCCGCTCACGCACGAGCGCCCCTCACACACGCACTCGTGGTCCCGCGAGACCGGCTTCGCCTCCTCGTCTGGGGGGGGAGGGAGACAAACGGTTAAGTTACTGTAAAAATGTTTCACAAATGTTGAGCTAACTTCCGAAAAGTCGGCTAAAGAAAATGCAAATCTGTGTGTGTCTCCATCAACTACTGACTAATTCTGAAGTGGGCACAACAAGATTACATAATCAAGAGTGCCAGCTGCCCTATTTTGGGATTTCTGGAGCAGAAGCTTGTGACTTAGGTCCCTGTCATGTCATAATAATACGTTTCCATCACCCTCCATTACATCTTCTTTATCGATACGCCTCGGCCAAGTTTACTTAAACACAAATTCAAAATGAAAATAAAAACAGTGGATGGAAACCCCACTAATGAGTGAGCAGAAAGAGAAGTCTGAAGACCCTGCAGATGGGCATGTTCACCCCATCGCACCCAAAAATACTGTACAATAAATACATCAACATGCTGATGAAGACCTGAGCACGCCAGCACTGTCAGGAGTCCTTCTGAACACAAAAGAGCTCTAGGCCAGGGACCATCAAATCACGGTCCTCCAGGGCCAAGAACTGCTGGTTCTCCACCCTCCCTTTACCTGGGAATCAGGTGTGAAGACAGTCTGGCCTATCAGTAGCAGTGATTTTTCAGCTAATTATCTGGGAGAAAAGAAAACCAGGGCCAGACTTGATGATTGCTGCTCTAGGCTAACATGTTCCAAAGTGGAATCATTTAGGAGCACACCAATGCATCCTGAATTACCTTTCCAGTTAGCACACATCAATTTTCTGGAGCAAATTCTCATAAAATGGCATTACTGCTGAGCCCTGTAAAAGAAGAACATTTTTCCATGACAGTTGGCCAGTAGGACTACGTGGATGTTTAACTGTGTGCTTGGAGTTAGCTGTTCATCTGAAGCCCGATGCGCTAAGGGGCAAAACGGCTCAAACAGAAACGGACTTCACCTCTGACCACCGTCTCCATGGTGATGTTCATGTTACACAGGGGCCCCTGGCAGCACTGCAGGGTCAGGTTGGGCAGGGGGGGTCCTCTGCAGGCGTCAGCCCCTCCACAGCCCTTCTGGAGCTGGGAGGTCCCGTTCTGGACGGACAGGGAGGCGTAGCACTGGAGCCCGGAGCACCGCGGACCGTCACCGCAAGACCCACCCTCACACACGCACTCAAATTCCTCCGTGCCAAGCACTGCTGCTTTATCTGCTGTAGGGACACACACATTAATACTTTCACTCATGACCACATAGCAAAGTTACACCAATGGACTTAAACAATATAGACCATAGTAGCTCTCTGTCACACTCAGTTTATTCAATACTTCAATTTATGTAGACTAGAAGATATAAAATACAGTATATGCATGTATAAAATACACTGGAGGATGAAGATGAAGAACAGCCCCCTGCCCCCTGTAAAACACACATGGTCCCTAAAATCTGATTAGAAGTCATTTTCATACCAGAACATCATAACTGTCAAAACTGCAGGAGGGTAAGACAGACACTCCACCCCTGGACCAGCTGGATGTATTTGTGGTGGGAGGTCCTGGATGTGTTTGTGGTGGGAGGTGCTGGATGTATTTGTGGTGGGAGGTGCTGGATGTATTTGTGGTGGGAGGTGCTGGATGTATTTGTGGTGGGAGGTGCTGGATGTATTTGTGGTGGGAGGTGCTGGATGTATTTGTGGTGGGAGGCGCTGGATGTATTTGTGGTGGGAGGTGCTGGATGTATTTGTGGTGGGAGGTGCTAGATGTATTTGTGGTGGGAGGTGCTGGATGTATTTGTGGTGGGAGGTGCTGGATGTATTTGTGGTGGGAGTGGTGGCCATGGTGCTACACCATGACTACAGCCTGCAAGCTTCACCAGCCGCACAAACGCACCATTTACACACCACTGGCGTATTTTTGGAAGAGGTCTGATGCATTCTGGCTGAGTGCCAGACATGCTCTAACTTATAGCAACAGCTTTTAAGAAACTATCACAAAATACCACTGGCCTTTGATGCATTGATAATGTGTGTTGTTCACTTAGCTGCTAACAGTATTAAACGGGAGAAGCTGGCAGTCAGGTTAAGATGCCTGTCCTAGTCTGGCCTGTGGGAAAGTGAGAGGTGGGCTCCTAACTAACACTCAGTTGCTGAGCTACTGTGAGCTGTCTCTGCAATCTGTGCAGCTGCCAGAGACCCACCAGGAAAGTGCCAAAGTATGCACTTAGCATGCGGATGTCAGCCAGTCAAACGACTTCTCTCTAAACAAACAGCCTGTGTGTAAGAGTGTGTGTGTGTGTGTGTGTGTGTGTGAGAGAGAGAGAGAGAGAGAGAGAGAGAGACCTAGAGAGAGAAAGAGAGGCTCTTGAGAAGGGCTGCCCAAACCTGTTCCCTAAAGTCCGATAGGTTTTCACTCCAACCCAAACAAAGCACACGTCATCCAGCTAAATCGCGAATTAGCTGAATGAGGTGTGTCAAATTATGGTTGAGGTGGAAACCTACAGGCCGATAAATCTCCAGGAACAGGGTCAGGCAGCCCCGCTCTTGGGGGAGCGTGCAAGTGAAAGCCGGGATTATTTCAGAGGGGTGTCAGGCCAACCTTACCTTGCATACAAAAAGAGGGGGAGACCAGCACTATTAAGACCGGGAGAATCATAATGCCATCTGATGCTGTAGATCTGAAACACAGAACACAAGAGAGCCACGGGTGATAATGCTGTAACCATTGTGCAGAGTAGAAGACCCAAAAACACCAAGCATACTGTGTGCAGCAGTGATGAACATAAGACTACAGGTTAGCTATGAATACACCAAGCAGAACGGCAGCTACTGAGCCATGTTATCAAGTAGTCCTCGGTAAGCAGAAGCAGACAGAGAAGGAGCGTTAATTCAGAGGTGAAAGTGTAGCAAAAGGGAATTTCATAAACAGGGGGAAAAAATGAGCTTTCCTTGTTGTCAGCAGAGTCAACATCAAGTTTAAAAACGCTGAAGCAAAGTGGGTCTCATGCCTTCCTGTTGTCCTGGCAACAAGGAGTTGAGTGGCAAGCGGTGGGGAGACTGCCGCTATCCTATTGGCTGCCAGAGAGTCTGAGAAACACGGCCCGATTGGCAGCAGAGGGGAGCGGATCGACACAGGAGGAGAGAGGGACAGAGGAGGAGGAGGAGAAGGGAGCACAGCAGGGCGGAGGTATGCGGAGCCCAGACAGGAATTAAAATGGGAAGTCTTACCCTTTCATACCACTTCAGCCAAAACACTGAGCCTGAAACATTTACTAATGGCAGCGACACACTCAGGCCTCCTGTAAAACACGCGCAGACGCCGACACTATCTGACACGGTTCGGCTGCCGGGCTGGAACACGGCCGGACACTCTCGCTCCCAGCGACTGCATTTCCCCGACACGCTCCCCGACACGCTTAGCATTCACCGCTATCCCGACAGCGCGGCTAGCCTGCTGAAGGAGAGCCCGACATCTCCCTGGGCTCTAGCGCCCGCCACCAGACATAAATGATTAACTGCCAAGCGTTAGCCTGTTAGCATTAGCGCCACGCATAGCCACCGGCCGCTTGTGTGCAGACTGCATGCTGCTCTTTCAATAAGCACATAACCCAGGCTGGAGCGCAGAGATAATCACCGTCTCCAAGCCAGAGCTGGGGGGGAGAGGGGGGCCGGCGACGGGGCAGACAGTGAGAGACTCTCTCGCACTGAGGGGGGGAATAAATCCAGGGCACAGTATGGTTCTAACCACAGTTTAGCCCCCGTAACAGCTGTCGGGAGGCCGCTGCGGTTACAGAGCAAACTCGTGCCCAACTGCTGCCAGGTTAACCGCTCCGATGGCAGAATGAGTCCGATCTGTCGTTTTGATCCGCAACATCTGAAATAATTCCCCAACATCACATTTGCTCCAGTGCTAAGCCCCGATAAATAAATAGAAATGTGCCAGCGATCAGCATATTTTTCAGAAAATGTTTCTTGAAGAACCACCTCAAGAACAACAGCGAGAACCACAGAAAAGAAGACATCGATACATACAGGGACACACCAAACTCAAGACGGGCGGTAGGTCACCCGGAGTAAAACAGAGCCATAACAGTTTCCAAAAGCCATATAGTGTCCTTGCCTAGTATCTGTTCCCGTCTCACCCGTCTCTGAAGCTAAGGATATGTGACCCTTTACACTCTGACCTCAAAGAAGCTAAATACATCTTCCACAGTTCCACGTTTCACCACAGGCCATAATTGGGATGTCATCGTAGTTCAATAATCCGTGAACCGTTTCACAGAAGCTTCAACACAAGCGTTTCCAAGAGTGGCTAGAACCACTTGGTTATCCATTACCTAAAATTAGACCTGACTCTGTGAATCTGAACAATCAATGCAATATTAAATTATGTAATATTAAGAAATTCTAACCAAGTAATGAAGTTTCTCATTTGCATGTGTGACTATGTTCTCTTGTAATTTGCTAACAGATTTATAGTCAGGTGTTAAAAGGATTCATGAAGATACTTGTTGGCGATTACCCTGAAAGGAATTTTCAGCACAGTTGATGGAGTACAGTCAACATAAAATTGATCAAGAACAATTATTCCAGCGCCAGTTAAAATGCTAAAATTGTACAAAAGGGATCGGAGTCAAACCCATTCACACCTATACCTCCCGCTTTTACACACAAGCTACCATTCTTCGACTCCTGAATGCCAAGGTCTGATATTCCGAGATTTGAAGAGACCACAAGCTGAAAATTTATTCAGAGTTTTATATTCTGGTTGTCCGTTTTGAGTGGGTGGATTTGCAGAACTTGTCTCAGTGTTTATTTAGCGTGGATGAAAGCTCAGGGCCAGTGTTTGCTTTTGAGAAGAATAACAATTACAAAGAATTGTGTCCTTAAAAGCAAGTTCAATAACCACCATGACCTAATCCCACATTGGATCTATCGGTAAACCGATACTCTCATGTGAAATACACACAAACAGCCCTGGCACCATTCTGACTGTAATCCTCCCTCCCCCGAGAAGACACTGGGTGGGTTTGGCTTCGAGTTTCCGCTGCAGTAATGAATATGAAATGTGACCGCCTAGTAACAAACAAAGAAACATTTAAAAACTGCACATCCAATCTGATGGGCCTAAAACCAGGATTCAATTCACCGTTCAACATTAACCTCTACTCGTGAATGCTCACTGTAATAGTGCAGTAGCAGCAACATTTTCACAATTATTTTATACCTTGTCTGATAATTGATGCCAGAAACAAAACGTGCCCTTTTCAACGGCTGAGTGAGTGCACGATAAGCCTGTAAGAGCCATCTGCCAAACAGACAAAAGAGCAAACAAAACAAATAGCTTGGAAGAGACAAGCGAGGGCAGCGAATATGTGGTGAACATGTTCGCAGAGGACCGAGGTTCTGGAGCCTCTCTGCCCACACTGGACTCTCTGGCACTGAAGTGCAGCCCTGAAATTCAGCCAGGGCTGCCCCTCCACACACACCAAGGTCAGGAGGTTCATCCCGCCGATCGCCATTCTCACTCTGGATGCTGGCGGCTGCGTCTGGTATCGCCCTCGCACAAGTCAGCCAGACGAGGAGATCGACAAAGGAGAAGGAGGAGGACATAAAAACTATTTTAAAAAGCGACCCTTATAAAACGCAGAGTCGCAGACAAAGCACCATAGCGGGGAGCTTGACGGAGGCGCGTCTTTGACGAAGTGCTTTCCAAAGCGGCTGAATTGGACGCAGACGAAAGGTGGCCGAATCGTAGGAGTCGGGCAGGACGAGGGAGGTGGCTTTGTGCGCTAGGCGCCGTTCTCGCCAGAGACGATCCCGTGGCGCTGGGGCACTACTCCAAAAGCACCTCAGGACAGAATCTTACCGCAGAGCGCAAATCCCCCTCCTTTCATGTCCAGGACAAACCGACATCTCCATTTTAAAAGGGATGTGCTCCATTTACATAGAAATGAGGAGACCCACACATTAAACATTTTGCCAGAAGATGCCAGAGAATCTTTAATTTCATATTTTCTTTCTATTGCCCCTCCCTCAACCCATCACAGTTTGGAACTGACTGACTGCCCCAAAGCCATCTGACACAGACGTAGACCCGCATAGAGTCTGTAGAACAAAATACCAGGCTGGCTGCTTTACAAAACATCATTTGTTCTGACGATTCTGAGTGGATTAACGACAGCTCTCTGATGTTCCAGTGGCCGGGTTACACAATTATTTAAATGGCGTCACACGCTACATTTAAATAATGCCACAATTGGTGCGTATCTGTTAAAATTCAGACATTTACTTGCGATGAACAAACTTGACCCATTTTGCAATCATCGTGGCCCTCATAACCCACTCAAGAGCTGCAGCGGTGAGTAGGCTGCGGATCAGAAGCTCCCAGATGGAGGCGTGCGTTCAGCTTTCATCCAGATCCTCTCCAAGCTGAGTCATCGGGCAGCGAGGTGTAATCTCTGTCTGAGCTGGCGGTTGAGGGTTGCTATGGCGCAGGCAGCCGAGATGCTGGGCAACCCACAGAAAGAAAATGGGCAGTCGGCCAGTACCACCCCCCCCCCCCCCCCTCCCTCTCCCCCTCCTCCTCCTGAAAAATGTCCAGCTTCCAGACTCACTCTTGGCCCTAAATGTTCAAACTGTGCCTGACGTCACAGCCCCCCCGCCACCTTCTCCCCACAAATGTCTCCCATGAAGTCAGCAGGCATGCCGCCTTTTTTTTTTGCATTATTAATATACAATTATATTTTTCTCCCTGAATTTGGTGTACAGGCCCCTCTCCTCATGAGGAAAAAAAATCTGCTTCAAGTACCCATTGAGTCGACCATATTGGATTTTTATGAAAACACTTTATGAAAATGCTTCAACAAAAATTGCCAAATTGGCACAGAATTTGGCATTTTAGCTTAACCGAAATTCCTTTATACAGTTATTACTTTTCTGTTGGTTATGTCAAAATTGGACTGAATTACAAAAATGCTAATAATTCCCAACCCGTTCGGTATAAAGTTATGAAACTTGGTATGTGCATTAACAGTTAGATTACAGCTTCAGCCCTGAAGTCTTACCCCAGTCCAACCACAGAGAAGTCAAACTATAAAGTATAAAATCATATTTTTATTTTCATTTTTTCTACTTCCCCTTAAGCTTTGCTTGAACATAAGTTCATTTAATTCTATGCATGAAAACTGATAGTCTAACGTACTGCACAAAACACAGCACACAAGACATTACAGAGAACACCACATACTGTAGACCGATACACAAAAACAACTTTAAGACACACAGGCTCAGCCACGTTAATTATGGCATGCTAGACAATAATTAGAGGCTGCCATAATCACACAGGTTTATTTTTTAAGTCTATGAAAACACACATTAACCAGTTGAAATCTATGGTCCCTTGTACTGGGCCCAAACAATTCAGCCAGATTACAGAGACAGAGCGTCATTACCTTTACTTCATTCTGCAGCCCCCCACTTTCACAATGCGAGGCATTCAATCTATCTCTCTCTCTCTTAATAATGTATTTCACTTATTTTTTTGACTTAAGTCTTCTGCTGCTGTAGCCTATCCATTTAAGAGGTTTGATGCATTGTGTGTTCAGAGATGCTCTACTATTGCTGTAACGTGGTTATTTGCGTTACTGTCACCTTCAGCTTTGACCAACTGAAGCTCCTGACCCGTTGCATTATTGTATGCATTGCACTGCTGCTACACAATTGACTGATTAGGTAATCGTATGAATAAGTAGGTGTGCTGGTGTTCCTAAGAAAGTGCTCAGTTGGTGTATATCAAGTGCAGCTGTATGGCAAGCCACATATAGAGTACTAGAAATTGATGGCATATTAACAGACTAGTCCTGTTAAAATGTAAATTCAGTGGGTATTTTCATTACAATCCTGAATCCTTCACGATAAAGAGTATCATCCCAAAGGTCCCTGTATCCACTCACACCTCCTGTTTCATCAGAAAAGATTCTTTCAACTACCAGTAGCTCTCACAGGTGTAAAGAGAAAACAATTCAGAAAATTTAAAATAGCAGGTAGACCACGGGAAGGTAGAAACAGTAATTCACACCAAATTTCACTAGCTAGCTTAAAATAATCGTATCGACTATATTGTAATCAAACTCACATGGTGCGTGCCTTCATATTCAGTCATTCCCAAAGAATACGCACAATAATTGGCAGCACCAACTACTGAGAGACAGATCAAAATCTAAATGCAAAGAATCACGAAATATAAACGCTCTGGACGCTACAGAAAACTCTTTGCAGGTGTACGCTACATTTTAAATTGACGTTAAAGCTGAAATGACCCTGAGCAATTAATAATTCTGAAAGAAACTAACACTATATTAGCCGTATTATGCTTCCATATAATTATTTTTATTGAACAAAATATAAAATTCAATTGTTTGCTAAATCGCAGCATCTTCCCAAAATGTCTGACAGCATCACAAGATGGTGTATGCAGATAGGAGAGCTCTTGGGTCTAGTGCTCATGGGTTTTACTGTCATAAATGTGAGGCAAATGCTGCCCGGCGTCTCAGCCTGTGCAACATGAAGCCTGGAACACTCCCAGGGGCAGAACGAGCAGTTTCTCTATCCTTTAGGCTACATATGTGAATCCTTTTATATGGGTAAGGCAACTGGCTACATTCAGTGCCTGAAATTATAAGGCAATAAGTAGCTATATTTATTCTGCTGGATTAAAGTGAGGATTAAATGTTCTATGTTCTTTCCAGTACCGGTGCAGCAGGGCTGTTTTGGGGATCCAGCGAGAGTGTCTACAGCCAGCGGGCCCCGAACATCTGACACCGTGCCGCAGCACAGGGGTAAGTCGGAACAGTCACTGTGTCTGGACCCAACTCACATTAAAACTGACCACATGAGCTGTTCAGAGAACAATAAAGGAAAAATAACAGGAAGCTAGCAGAATACAGTCGGTTGCACAATACCAAAATATTTTCTCATCTAGAATCCAGCCGCTGCGATCTTATGTTGACAGAACTCCCCCCGCCCAACCCCCTCGCCCTCTTAAATTCAAAATACATCACGGCGAAAGTAAATAGCCAATCTATTCATCCACCATGGGTCCTCGCAAAACAAAGAAGACTTTGAAGGCTGCACCCCCTACTCCTCGCAGCAGAGTGTGGAATGCAGAGAGATTAAGCTGTACCTAAAGTACACTCCCAGGAAGAGGTTACGCACAACTACCTTTCTGAAACAACTGCAATTTTATCAGGGATCTGGATTTCACTGCGTCTCAAACTCTCTCACACTGCACTTTAGTGCAAAAACTCCTTCAATTCTGTATTCCTTGAGCTTGGGGCAAGAAACATTATATGACGAATTAAATGTTTTTAGACACAAATGCTGATGAAAAATAATTGAAGTTATGGATTTTTATTAAGCGATAAGCACATTATATTACTAATTCACTGATAGTTGATCTTGTAGTTGAGTCATCTCATAGTTTGATACCACTTGCTTGTAGCTGAAACAGCTTCAGGTTTGAGAGAACTTAACAGCATTATCTGTTCACACAGTACACCCCCACCACCCCCATGTCAGCCGACACATTTGCTTACTCATTCACACACACACACACACACACACACACACACACAGTCCACTTTTACCCTGGCTCCTACAGTTGAATATCCTGTTACTGAAGACTACATAATGCTCTTTTTCTGTCATTCTGATAAGAGCAATCTTGTCTTTGACGATATTGTTGGACTAAACTATTACTCACTATCCATTCCAGATGAAGATTGATGAGAGTGAAACTGCATTGCCTTTTAACATTATCAGCCATGGACAGCCAGTAGAATCCTTGTTAGCATACTATGGGTTTTTAACACTGTGCTCAGAAATAAAGAAGGACACTTGTAATTGCATACTAAGGCTAAATCGTGTACAACTGTGAGCATTTACAGTAGCACTCATTGCAGGGCTGTTCCAAGTTTCAAAGGCGTTTCTCATACTCCACTGCTCATTATCTGCATCTGTTGGTTTTTTAATTTTCTGATAGCCTAGATTGTACTGATTTCCAAACAATAGAAAAACAATAGAAAAAAAAACATGTTATGCAGTATTTTTCCCTAATATGTTCACAATAAGCACACACAAATGCATAAGATTACTGAAAAGAAAAAGAAACCTCTCTGTCAGGTTTTGTCTCTTGCAACTAGACAATCTGCTCTGATATGTTCCGTTCTGGTAGCTGTCCATTAAAAACATTTTCAATAACACCATCAAAATATACAACAGCAACAGCTAAAATTGCACATTGCACTAAAACTGCAAAACAAAAGTTTGATTGAACGGACCCTATATAGTTCTCTTGAAGGAGCAACCATTGCTGACCGCAGCTCGTAAAAACACCAGCAGATGATTAGCCTATATCTGTATTAATATTCCCGAACAAATCACTCTTTTGCATTACATTTAGTTGGAAACACAGATGTAGCAGCCATTAGAGCCTCGTAAGTAAAAGCACAGTAATAGAGTATGTACTAAGCAAGTTCTACCAGGATTGTGAGCTGTTGAGGTGTGTGATGGGAAATGTAGTTTAGAGTGAGCTTGCTATGTACATTGTTGTTATTTGAACAGCTTTGAAATACTGTTGAGATTGCAATTTAAATCGGTTGCATCTTTAACAAGCCTTCTGCAGCATGCAATCTTTCATTCTAATTAATCTACACAACTGTGCCATTACTCCAGTTACAAGCTACATTTATCTTTCAAGTAACTTTAATCAATAACATTGACAGCAGTCCATAGCGTATTGATTAAACTTTTTGCGGTATGTAAAATGTCAACGCTCACAAGCCAGTCATTTGCTATTGACACTGCTGAAATCAGTGTGGCTGATGGACTGAGAGGAAGTTCGAAGTCGATTCCAGATGTGTGCTTTGACGTCAGACATGTCAAACCTTCGCCGAACAGAGCCGGAGAGACCTGTGTCCGACCGCAAATGTGCCCAAAAATCACCAAAAATCTAAGGAACTTTTCACATTACTGTAGTGTTGTGGGGACAAAAAACTAAAGCGGCCATTTTCTCCAGCAGACCTGAGAGACCAGAGAGCACTACACCACACAAGCAATCTCCCCAGCTGGCACAGTCCTCACACACGTCCCATTTAAAAAAAAAATGGAAAGTACTGAAGGAACAGCCGGTGCAGACAGACAGTGAGAGCAGCAATAACTTCTGCTCTTGCTGCCGGGTGATAAGAGCAGAGAGGCCAGTAAAGAGCTCATAAAATTTGTATTGCAGACGGTCTCCAGAGCGGAGTCAGGAACGGGAGAGTGGAGCCAGCCACACTGCAGTCCTGCAGCAGCACAGACGGCCGACTCGGGCGTTTAAAACCGTCTGTCTTCGTCCCGCGTCTGCACAGAGAATCGATACACTCCAGCAGCGGCCAGGATCAGAGACGGCAGTGTAGCACAGACCAGTCAGCACGGGGTCCCCAGTGTCCCACATCCTGTCTAATACTGAACCTAAGGTGCTTTACTGGGACCTGGAATGTCGGTGGTTCAAGCCCTGGTGTAGCCGTAATGAAACCTGTGCTGCTGTTGGGCCCTTGAGCAAGGCCCTTAACCCCACATTGCTCCAGGGGCGATTTGCCCCTGGTTCGTGTAAAGTCGCTTTCGATAAAAGTATCGGCTAAATAACTGTAATGCTATGTAATGAGCTGGCCTGCAAGAGCCAAACAAGCCCAGGTAATGGACTTCATCCCCATTGAAAAATGTGTTTTACCTGAACAAGACTTTGCTAGTTATTAAAGCCTATTAAAATGGCAGAACTACAGCAAGAGGAACCATAACAGAGCAAAGGAGAAGAGAAGAGTGAAGCAAAGTGTCCCCCACACGGTGATCCTATGCAGCCTGGCCTGAGCAGCCCGCAGTCTCCTGCTGCAGTGCCCGTCCACACAGGGAGACTAAAAGCACAACTTACTCCAGCCCGGCTCACGGCACCACACACGCATTCAGCGGCCCCAAGCTGGGAGACTGACGGATCCTTAAAGACACTTCTGCTCCGTCGCTGAAGGCTCTGACGAGTCCCGTACACACGCACGCAGACGCACACACACGCATGCGCAAACAGACACACACACACCCTTCGTATTCCCTCCCCAGTGCAGTGAGGCACCTACCCGTCTGAGCTCCAGAGTCCTGCTCAGACTTGCAGCCCCGGGTCTCTCTGCTGGGCGCAGTCTGTCTTTAATGACACACTCTGTAATCTGATCCTCCAGTGGGAGCTCTGAGCCAGAGAGTCCCTCTCCCTCTGCTCCTCCATTGTTCAGCCCATACTGCCAGGGCTTTCTGACAGCCAAATTACCATGCTGGGGGAAATGATTGCTGTCTTGCCGTCTTGTGCCCCCCCCTCCTTCCCCTCTTCATATCTCCACTTGCCTTCCTGTCTTTTAAAAACGCATATTATACACCTCATTGCACACTACCAAATGGAAGCTGCAAAAATATAACATTTGAAACAGCTTCTGAGGCATATGGAATCAACAAATTAGTTAGTAAGTTAGTATTACTAGTATGTTAATTGATATTTAAGTTCCTAGCCACCTGAATTGCTAAGTGCCTACGTTCACATACAAAGTCACCTCCCGCCTGGGCTGTACAGCCTACAAAATGACTGAGCATCATGTCTGTTACCAACAACTCTTCATGACGCCTTCCCAAAAACCAGTCTGGATCTTTGGCTGTTACAGGAAGGGCTTAAATGGTTACAGCCCTGGTTACATCTGCATGGAGGAGTGTGCTATTCTGTGCTAGATTTCTCTGATGTGTTAGCAATAAAGATCATTTATTAACCAATACATTTATTCTAAATAGCTGTACAAAATAGTAATAGAACAATAAAACTTCACAGAAACATAACAAATACAAATTAATATTGTATTGTAATATTAACTTGCACAGTAAGCTACCTCAAATGCTTATCATTCAGAGATGCGTCCTTCCGCATAGACCAAGCTAGCAGCAAATTTAACAGAACACAGTCAAGTAAAAAAGTAAAAAAACACCTTTATCTTTGTTAAGGGATGGTGACTAAGCGCATGTAGTCTTCAAGTCAAAAGTGAACTGAATGCCACCTTGTTTTTCTGGGACTTTTTACTTCTTCCAAGCTTTCAAACACACACCCACCCATACTAGCTGATGAATATTTACACAGAAGTCCGTGTTGATGCAATTTCCATTTTTGAAAGAGAAAGTGCAGAAAAACAGGGTGAAACTTCTGCCCCACAGGGATTTTAAGGTGATATTATTTTCCACTGCCTGTGGCACTGTGTTCACTTTAAAGAGCTGCCTTGGACTGCGAGTGCACAGTTCTGTATAGACTACAGTATAGGCGAATGGGAGCAAGTGTCAGAAACCACCCAGTGGTGGTTCCGGCCTGGTGATACAGGTTGCCAAATAATATAGGTCTCGTCACATGATCTTTGTAAGAGGATGCATACCCCATCTGTATGCTATGTATGCTGCTTCAGTATTTGGACATACATAGGGTGCAGTTCTGATCACATTGGTACACAGATGAAAGTGTGTAAAGAAAACATCTGTCCTTATGTCCTCTGCATAACAAAAAAAAAACATAAATAAAACATTTACATTTCAAACGTTTTACTTCTAAAAACGAATTTGTGTTTTGAATATATGCTAGCCTGCAAGGCTTTCAGTCCAGGCAAGACCTTGTGTAAGCAGATTGGGTGGGATGCATCTATGCTTAGCTTCCTCTATTGAAATCATTCCACTAAATAAGACGAGAATAGACTAATTCTCCCACCAGCATTTCCACGCAAACTGGAAACACTTGTCTCAAAGACTTGTCCACCCCACACCAAATAGGCTAACTGGTACAAAACAGAGCCACATCCCCACATCAGAGTAAAGATGCACACACTGGAGTGGTCCAATTGCTGGTAGGTAAAACAAGGCTGCTGCTAAACCACGGTTAGGAGAAAACCATCAAAACCAATACCAAAACCAAAACCAAAACCAAGTGAAAGATGACTTTAAAACTTTAACCATGGAACAGGTTTAGGACATCCATCACATCTAAACCTTGTACGCGAGAGTCATTATATTTGGACACTTCAATTTTGGACCACAGAACAAGACCTTAAGGTGGAGCAGCTTCAAGACCTAATTTAGACAATTAAGTAAACCAGCAGGGAGGCTGTGGCTTTGAGGAAGTACTTAATCTGAATGAAGTAAAATGCTGAATAAAGTAGTCTGTGATACCTAAGGAGAGATGGTGTTTTATTAAGCGTTTTATAGCTGAAGTGGAATCAGCAACATGATATGAAGGGCCGATGAGAAGCACACAGGAATGACTAGTACTTGAATGTGGACAGCAGATGAACACTTCACTGAAATCCTGTGCAGACTCAGCCAGTTTTGGAGCGGTAAATGGGTCCAAAGGAGATCTTAAAATAAACCTCATAACCAACGGGAAGACAGAAATCCAAAAGGCAACAAATAAACAAGGGCAGAAAGCACCAGGACCAGATGGCCAGAACTCAGCAGCATGGTGGGCAGATTTGAGCACAACTGCTGACATTTTTCACCAAATTCTGAAATGCATGGGAGAGGAAGACTCGCCGTCAGAAGGGAAGAAAGGGCTTACGTATAAATTCCCAGACAAGGTGGGCTTATTCCCCAGTATTAAGCAAAATACCCCACTTCTCAACAGCATGCTGACAGCACTGAGAACCGTAAATTCACATTTTCACAAAAGTACATCAGGTTAAGACCAGGAAGGAATTGTTAGCACTGTTATCATCTCGTCTATCAACTGTCTCATTGTGTACAGGCAACTACATACAGAAGTGCACAGGTTTAGCAAATTATTAATTATTAACTATTATTATTCCATTATGTCCACTGCCATTTCCTTTGGCAACCTAACCAAAGCAAGCAATAAACTAGATCTAAAGAACGTCCTCTGCCCCTGGGGTCAGGCCAAGTCGGTTGTCCAGACTTATTGGCACCCTGGTTGATTCTGTATGTTTTCTTTATTTGGATTTGCCTCAACTAAGAAAAACACTCAATTATCACCAACATTAACAAATTCCAAGGATGTGTGGCTAGGACTCAGGACAAGACCAAACTTTTAAGGCTTGTCACCTATAGAGAAGAAACCTGATGAAAGAGATGCAAAATGCATCTTTCAGCATTGTTTCGTCATATATTCTCAGGTGAAGTCTTTCATTATTCTCCATGGAAACCTAGTCATGTGAGAGATTAAATCTAGTCCAGTAAAGGATTTGAGGACTGTTCAGAGACTTGCAGCAACATGTCAACAGACATGTAGATTTAGGGCACTGTTGACACTCATTTTAGTATTCACTTGAAAAAATATATGCAGTCCAGAGTCTCACAATTCACTTCTGATATTTCACTTCAACATCAAGCTGTTCTGTAGCCTCCTGCTACATCTGTGAAATTCAGAATTCTAAACATATGTGATTTACAAACAGCTTGTAAAACTGTAGCTATATTTGGGCTACCTCTTGTTAACTGACTTGTTAAACAACTTCCTTGACCCAACAGTATATTTCTGTCAATTTTGGCAGCTGCAACAGAACAGTCTTTGCAACATTAGTTTGGCTGAAAGATTGAAAGTACTGGCACTTTCTGGATTTTGCTCAAATGAATACCGACACTTATCCCCCCCCCCCCCCCCCTCCACTTTGAGCACTGCTGATGGCCTACTGTTTTGCATGTGTCCAGGAGGATAAGTGAGGATAAACAAATCTCAAGCAGAGCTTTTTGTGTTGTGCTTCCTGTGGACCACATCATTATTGGTATTTGGCAGACGCTCTTATCCACAGAACCACATCAACAGTCCCTTTGAATTGGGCTTAACATGTATATTTTCAATTCCCTGAGAATGAGATTAAATAGAGGTGGGACTCCCTTCGAACCCAAAACATGCACTATAGGATACATGACATCTTGCACTCGCTGAGGCAAAGAACGCACATAGATGCAAATGAGGAGGGGATTGGGGCAGTGTGAATACTTTGTCAGTTAGGACAGATCACTCCTGACCAGTGCTGACGAGCCATTATTGGTTTGTAACGGCAGCTATCAGCTTAATGTATTCCCTGCTTTAGGCAGACTTGTTTTAACAAATCCCAGCACTCAGATGTGTCTCCACAACATTCAAGGCATGTTTTTCCCATTGGAAAAATGCAGCAAAATATTAAATTAAATAATATATTTTTATCTGATATTTAATATTTATACATTTTAATTACAACTGAATTCTAGAGGGACTTTATTTATGCCACAGTGAACATATTCCATTTATAACTAAACTTTCTAAAATGACATTGATGTCACTGCTATAACATGCATTGCCTAATATTTACATAGGTCACGAGACTGTACATAGTGTAGATAACACCCATTCAAAGCAAATGTCTGGCACCAGCTCTTTAAAATGGCTTCGGCTGAATGAAGGCAACGACTGATTGACAAAAGCTTTTTCATTCATTCTGCCTATCTGGAATGGGAGGCTGGGGAGTAATGCACAGGACAAATGCAAACATCATGGCTTCTGAGACAGGCAAACAGTATATGCAGTTTAAGAACACATACTGCTTTGCTGAACCGCATCTAGACCAGGCTCGTCTATGGACATGTCAATTTTAGACTATTAGCACATAGCCTAAATTCTGCCACATCACAAGACATCCCAGATATAATTCCAGTCCGTACAACAGCAATGTCTTCAAGAAGTCCTCCACACACTGTCCACTTTTCCTGTCAGAACCATCTACTACACAGTGGCCAAAATCCCCAGGTTATTTATCTGAGATGATTGAGTCATATCTTTCTTGAAACCATATCATGTTGTCAAGTGGAGGACTGTTAGACAATGATGTCAAGTGATGGGCAGTCTGGACCATAACTCAACTGGCACTAACAAACACAATGCTATCTGCTATCAGGGGACTTCAGGACATGAGTCAGTGAGCTTGTCTGGCCTCCACAGTGAGACATGAGGATGACCTCACCGCAGGACCAGACATCTGCTCCCCCCCAGAGATGCTCCGCAGATCCCCCAACTCATTCACAGTGCCCCAGGGCAACATGCACAGATTACACATTGCCCATAATCTACATAAGTGGATTTATACAGCAGGAATTTCAGTGGATTTCCCTTATTGATGGTGCAGTAACATTGCCCAGGTATTCAGGGTCTACTGCCCACCAATGCAGTGATCACCATTAATCACTCCTAACTGGCCACACTGTGGACACGGTTCAGCCTACAATACACATGACTGCACTGTTAGGTCAATAAAATAGTTGTCTGCATAACTTTGCCGTCTCCCAGCCTTTGTGAGGCATGCCTACTTCAGCTCACCAAGGTGATCTCACCATACCTTTGTCCTGACCACTGTACTATTTTCAGTTAATAAAGTCTTATAACCATCCTGTGTCATCGCTCCTGCCGTCTTTTGCATCACGTTTCTGAAATGAATAGGCCTGCCATCATCAAATCATAACAGCTGAAGTGTTGTGTCAGTCGTTCTCTGCTTGTGAAAGAGTTGTGTCCAGGTTTGACACTGATTGTGAATCCACTGGTAATGTACTGTGCCCAAAGGGCTCCTAATTATCACAGGATCTAGCTTCATTTATGGAACGCAAGCTATGTAAGTCTCCCTGGATAAGGATAAGTGGGGGGGGGGGAAAGCAACAAACTAGTATCCTATGCTGAAGCAAATAAAAACTAAAAAAAACTAACTTGTACTGGATAAGAGAAGTTAAAGATGCAATGCTAAACTCCATTATTTGAAAAATAGAAGATATAGGCTCACAATTGACAAATAATTGATTGTGCCATTCCTTAACTGCTAGGCTATGTCTGATGTTGACCTGAAAACCTGATGCTTTTCTAACACCCTAACATACAGTATATAACCTAAATGTACTCTCATATTTATGCATATTCATTGTCCATGGTGAAGAGTATACTGTTAAAGTAGATATTTGCTTTACCCATTTTTAAATGTTTATAATTTAGGGCTGTTCAATCATCAGGGAGACAATCTAGAGTACATTTAGAATAAATGATTCTAAAACTATGATTTATTCACATGACAGCCAATGCTCTAATCTCCGTGAAGTGGGTGGTAGCCCACAAGAATGTGACCATTTCTTCAGGCATTTCAATGCCTAGCGTGGATTTTACGATGTAATCTAAAATAGAAGCAAATATTGTGTTGCATAGGTAATCTCCCACACACGCCAAGAGACGCACCAAGCACAGAAAACTTATTTTTTAAGCAGTCTTCAGAATATAGGCTAAAAAAACTCGTTCAAAATAACTTGCATGTTTTGCAGTGCGACTGTAACAAGCTAATCATCCAATCTCAAAAGGCATCAGACACCTTGATTAAACTGAATGCCCCTTCGAACGCATCTGATTTTTCCTGATAATTTCATTAACGGTTTTTATGAGTTGGGGGCAGTTTGCTACGTTGCCCTTTGTTATGTGTAGAGCTCAGCATGGGATAGATGGAACCAACACCGTCAAGTGTGAGCCATGCTCTCAACGAGTTCTACATAACAAAAGACGCCCTAACAAAGTGTCAATTGCCCTCGATTTTGCGGCAAGGGGTCTGCAGACTGTGGCGACAAACAGAAAAACGCCACGAAATGAGTGTTTTACAATTTCATATTTCACTTTACACATCTTCATTCCTCAGATATTTAAAGCGCGTGTATGCAATAGGCTATTTATAAAATAGAAACTGTTTACCATTTAGAGGCAAGTATAGCTACATGGCTGACAGGCAAAACTGAGATCTGGGGAGCAGTGCACCCGTAACAAATTTCACCCTTTTGTTGCGTTGTAGCTATGAATCCAAATTCTCCAAAGAAAGACCTTAAACGCAGGCTTATTTTTATTTTATGAACTATGCCGAAACTACATACAACCCCATAACGCCCACAATTACTCCCAAAAGACGTTTGATTCACGAATAGGGAAACAACATGTTCTAATCGGATACGAAACAAAACAAGCAAAAAAAGTCTGGCAGCTCGCTAGTTAGCTACGTGGCGTACGCGATGTACGACAGTAGACAGATGCATGCAAAATACCACATAACTTACCTTTATCGAGAACAAATTAATGAAGTGCTTTCGGACGGACAAATATGTAGGCTACTTTCCAGGGTAGGCTATCGAGTCATCTGTCTGGAACCAGGAGACTGTATTTTTGCTCGATCTCTTGAAACACAAGCTTCCAATTTCAGTCGACATCGCCCGTCGTTGTTTTCTTCCATAAACTTTTACAACTTAAAACGACCATCATAATCCAAAGGACTGTGTTGAATACCCTTCTTTAACTTCATCTACGTTAGAAGAGCTAGGAAACTTTCCTCGATGCCGGAGCGGTAGTGCAGCATACCCTGCAGAAGGAAGTTGCCTTGCACCTCAATGTAATTAGAAGACCATTACCACATCATTTCCTTTGAGCCTATTCCCACACCAGCCACCTGGGGCCACGGTTAATGCTGGATAGAATGATGCGAAATTCAGTAGATAACCAAGGCGTCGCGTTTTATAATTACATTCCAGTCCGTCATATCGATAGTGGCAATACTGTTGATAGAAAAGCACGTAATGTTGGATCGTAACCGTGTATGATCATAACCTGGCTATACTGACAATATAAAATAATAAAAATAATAGGCCACGATGCGCCGGGGGTGCGATGAATCGTTTTCATTTTTTTTAACTTGGCTGTAATGCGACGATAGCCGAATACAGACTAGCCTACCTAAGGGTCAACATATAACAATATTACATCAGGCCGACGCAGGCCTGTTTTGTGACTTGATAATCCATTATCCATTATTAGGCTATATATACAATCGTGTTCAATTTCGTTTGCTTAAATTAGAACCCTTAAGTGACCTACATATTAAGTTGT
Organism: Conger conger; assembly: GCF_963514075.1. Taxonomy (NCBI): domain Eukaryota; kingdom Metazoa; phylum Chordata; class Actinopteri; order Anguilliformes; family Congridae; genus Conger; species Conger conger. The sequence continues at coordinate 21,484,949 of NC_083776.1, forward strand.
AAATATACTCCGTACAAGTGAAACAAATAGATACAACGCTGCACACGCTGAGCCTACTGTTTGTTGTTTCTACTTGGCAAATTAATCTTTCCTCAGATACAAATTAAACATATCAGCTTAATGTAGCTACCACATATAGAAGATTAACTTTCTATTCTATTTCTATCTATTTGCATTATTAATAATAAGGGTAGTAGGCTACTCCAACTCATAGTCAATGGCCCCGGTTTGACTGCGAACAGTTTTAGCAGTCAAAGTTTAGCAATGATCTCCTGCGTGGACATTTAAGCTTATTGCTTCTGTTCTGATATCTTCCTGCATGCAGCATTTTCAACATATTCCTGAATGAAAATAAATGAAAATGAAAAATAAGCCAGTTTAGAATGTGTGTTAATATATTCATTGTCAAAGTGTGTAGCACTTATTCTTGAAGGGAACAAAAGCTGACGCGACCTTTTTGGCACATGACATCTCCATGCAAATGTCTTGCTTGCTGGAGTGTATAATTCCCTTTACTTTAAAAGTGGCAGTATCCATAGGTGCCAAACAACCCCCTGGCATTTATCATCTGCTGCCGTATTATCACTATGCGTATGGCACTGCTTTTACGGTGCGCTAACTCCTATTGATGACCTACCACTGGTGTGCCTGCCCAAAAAGCTACATTTTGGTCACATCTTAAGCAAGATACAGTATATCTTGTGCAATGTGGTAGTGCTGACAATGAATACTGTAACTACGTCATTGCACATAAAACTTTTTGTACTATACTACATCGCCCCATATCTGTTATAATATACCGTATAAGGACATTATATAAAGGCGAGAACTTGATATAAAGACATCAGCATTAATAAATACTTTCATGTACTGTAATAGAAGACATTGTATAAATGTGAGAACATTGAATTATTATATTGAGGTAGTCATTGAAAGGGTCATTGAGATTAAACATCTTGGGATCACTTGCACCACTAATTGATGATGCTATTGGCTCTGTACATAACAACAACAGAACAGTAATGCCTTGGATGGTCCAGAATTATAGGCACCACTGATAAATATGCACAAAAAAATAATACAGTGATTGACAAACTTTATTTTTCAACATCTACTGTGCTTTATTAATGATTCAATGGAATCAACCGAATTCAACCAAAATTTTTCCCCAAAAAACAGCTTTCACAATTATTGGCACCCCTGGGTTAATTCTTTGTGCAACCACCCCTGGCAAAGTCGAGAGCCACAAGTATTTCCTGTAATTTTTGATAAGGTGAGAGAACACACTTTTTGACCATTTCTTCATGGTATAACATCTCATCCAAAAGATAGCATCTCCTACTGCACAGTGTCCCCATTACTGCACTGGGGCATGGGGGGTAATTTGACCAGAGGGAAGACCACCCTCTACTGGCTCACCAACACCACTTATTCATAGTTTAACATCTCATCCAAAAGACAGCATCTCCATCACTGCACTAGGGATTGGGTGTAATTTGACTGGAGGGAAGACCACCCCCTACTGGCTTACCATCACCACTTCCAGCAGCAACTTAATTTTCCCCGGAGGTCTCCCATCCATGTAGTAACCAAGCCCACCCCTACTTCAGCCGTTCAGCAGGAGCAGGGCGCATGGTGGTAAGGCTGCTAGCTATGAGATTCCATGGTTGTTGTTTTCACTTCACCATTCCTGTGTGGAATGTGATGTATGTGCGGAGTCATTGTCCTGCTATAAAATCAACCAATGACAAAGCCTCAGCATTTCTAGCAGAAGCAACCAGAAGCTGCCTACATTTCATGGTACTCTAATTCATTGTGCCATTGATTTTTAAATACCCTAGGACCACTGGCAGCAAAATATATCGAAAACATCAATGACCTCTCCTCCATGACAGTAGGTATGCAATGTTTCTATCTAGGAGGTATTCCTCTTTTGCTGCCATGCATGTGAATGGTGTCTGTGGGCCAAACATTCAATTTCAGTCTCATTTGACCATAGCACTCTGTTCCAGTCATCATTCAAATGATGTTTGGCAAACTCCAGACACCTGGTTTTAGTGAAACAGGAAATGATGTAACGACATAATATAGTTCCTTCAGTCTGAGAATAACGAAATTAAGTCAACTTTAATTGCCAATTTAATTTTGCTTGCTTTAATTTACAAAAATTGTTAGAGGTGCAAATAATTTGACTCCTATCGCTTTCAGAAATAATGTGCTTAAATTACAACAAATTGGATCCGTTGGAGATACCTTTTAATTATAATATTGAAATCTTATTTCCCCAATTTATTGTGGAGTTGGAATTCTGAGCATGAAGTGTTTGCTTTTAGCTAATTTAGTTGAAAAAATATGCAGTTGTTGATACAGTAGTTGTCTGGGTTGCAAAACTAATGGCTGCTGCAAAATAATGCAAATTTTGTTACCCCAGGAGAAATCAGACAGGAAATGTTCAGAGTCGTCAATAACTGAACCCTAGTTTCTCTTGACCTGCTTCCAGCAGATCTACTGCTATGCCTTGGATTCGCAACAGTATGCTTCACTTAAATAAGTAAGCTGCTAAGTTTTCTCAAGATTTCCAAAATAAAAGTTAACATAATAAAGTGGTCACTGAGTGTACATATACTAGTCAATTAGCTGGCCTCTTCAAATGAGAAAATTAGAAATACAGGGGAATTCTAGGATGATAAAAAAGCAGCCTTAACGATGGAAAATGTGCTTAACATTTAACTGAAAACTGCAGAAGATCTTGTTTGATTAATGGAAATGAGGAATAAAAAATGATTTTAAAGAAGTTCGTTTGGAGACACGCACTGGCAAAGGTTCTCCAGTAGATGGCGATCTAATTTAAATAATGTTGTTGATGAACTTACATGTTTATTTTGCTGTTGCGTATCCCTGCGTAAATATTCAAATGTTATGTAGTCACCAACAACACACTATACTGATGCAGGCACTCAATTTATTGTCCTGTAAATACAAATAGCTTTATTTTCAGTATGTTACTAGTGTGTGAATTAATTGTGTTGAATTAAAATGAATGTCATCATGGAGGTGAAATGGCAATCCACTGTGGGAAAATATGCCCGTAGTGCTGCTCAGTTTTGCATGTGTTAAGAATGTTTTTCTTAGAGATATCCATTTTAGCTATACATTCTTATGCCTTCACTTCCTCGAATGTTTTAAATTTGTGTTATCTATGGTTTCCGATATTGTGAATGCACTTAAATAGTCCAAGATTATGAGACACTTTTCAGTACCAAATGTCAAAACTTTCAAATTCAAGTATTGATCACACACTTGCTTTGAATATTTCCTTTGGTGACTATGCTCACAAAACTACACCTCTATAATAGCATACACACACACACACACACACACGCACACACACACGCGTGCACACAGTTGGGTCATGTCTAGCTCTGTCATACCTGTATCAGAAGGCCTCCTTTCCTTTTGAAACTCACTGATAAAAATATATCTTGCCATGACATTACTAGCTCAAAGGTTGATTTTAAGTTTTTGTTGTCAGTGCTTTTGAACCGTTGTAAATCAAATTCTTTGCGCCCTAAGGCCATCCTCTCTTGTTTCCTTGAACAGATTGTCCATACAGTATCTATACTTGAAACAATGCAGAAGTACAAGGTTTTTGCCTGATTAATATTGCATTTCCTGTTAAGTGCAGCTCGTAAATGAAGCAGATTTTCATTATTGCATTTCATTTAGTTTTCTTGTACATATTTCCAATTGAATCCATTAAAATACAGTATGTATAAGGCTTTGTTATTCTGACCTGGAAATCCAAGGGTAGATATAATGTGTACATTTAAAAGTAGAGCCAGGGACATTTGGGCATCCATATGCCCTTTTATAAAGTGGTACATAATAAACCGTATATTGAATTTCAGCATTATTGAAATTACATTTCAGCATGTGTAAATATGATATAATACAATCGCAAATACATTTTCTAATTTACATTACGTTTGCCATCTCTAGTGCAGGGAGTGTTGTCATAATGACACTTGTTCCAACCACTAAAACATTACAATTTACTTGCTTCAGTTTAAATAGTACTGTAACTGTATAATGAACAATACCATAGACTTTCATGAACTTTAAATTTTACATCACATATTTTATAAATACATTTTTCCCTGTGGGCAATCCCTGAACATAGATCACAGAAACTCTCCCTGTATTCAAGATTCCAATTGCATGTTGTATTTCCTTCCCCAGTGTTTAACATCACTGTGTGTGTGTGTGTGTGTGTGTGTGTGTGTGTGTGCTCTGAGTGTGTGAGCTGGGACACTCTGTGTAGCGTACTCAAATGGATGTGAAGACCCAGGGAACAGGGAGTCCAGAGAGCCAGACAGACAGACTTTTATCAGATGCAGTTAAAGTCCTTCGTAATTGGACATTTCTAGTGGCAACATTTTTGTATCTAAATAGATGTTTACATATACAGGTTAGTACATTGATTAAATACGTAATGTAAACAAATAAAAGGCCCTTTGTTTTGTTTTTGTCATATTTGTTTTGGTTCCTTTGCAGGACAAATTTAATACTAATTGCCACTGGGACTAATAGACCCAGCATTATGCTTCTATGTTTTGTTAGTTCCCTATATACCCCACACTTAGGGTTTGTATGTGATTCTGGCTTGTCTGTCACTGCAGGCTCTGTGAGAAGAGACAGTTGTCATTCTGAAGCCTTATCCAAATAGAATATAGTAATTTCCCAGTCGTGATGACATATCCAGTAAGGCCTACGTCAGGCACGGCTCGTGTTTTCTAAATTAATCACGGAGACAAAGATGAGCGATTTACAAATGATGAATTATGATTTAGAAAAGAAAAAAAGAATGATTAATCATTCTCCTTTCTTATATTGCCAAAACAGGATCCACTCATTGAAGCTGGTGACTAATTAACAGGGTTATAAACAGTAGTCCGATGTCCTCCTCAGGTGTTGTTTAGCATTAAATAAACAGTTTTCATTATCTTTACTGTTTTGTAGGAAGTAGTCTGTACTTATAGATAAAATAATATAACCCATTGGTACAAGTATGGGTGAGCTGTCACATGTTCCTGTTTTGGTTCTGCATGGTGTTTCTCAACAAAGGTACGTCATTTAGAGGTTTTGACATAACCTGAAAATGTTACCTATTTGCACAATGAATTTGTCAGTGAAAGTTTATGTTAGGGGTCAGTAAACATGTGAGAGGGAGAGTTTGGAATCTACGCCTTCTTTTAAGGCCAATCATTTATCAGACACGGGGCAACCATTCAGAGCTATAAATGTTGTACGACCAGAGATGAGTGCTTTTATTTCTTTCACTCACGGAGGCAATACAAGCATTTGAAGAGAATTCTCTACCACAAATAGACTTTATCCCGGAAAGGTATGAACTCTTCGTAATTGGACATTTCTAGTGGCAACATTTTTGTATCTAAATAGATGTTTACATGTTCACACTTTTTGAAATTATTTTTATTTTATAGCAAGTGCAGAGTACTGAAAACCATGGCACCTATTCTGTTCAACACCATGGGGACGGATCACAGCGAGTATATTGAGTAAGCTTGTTTTAAATGTACAGATTGATTTAAGCGCGCAGGTGGAAACATGTGATGACTTTATGGGGGAGTAGTTAAGTAGGCACAGTGGAAGACTTACCATGAGCATTCCTTAATTATATTTCTATAAATTTCCAAAAATGCCATTTCAGCATGAGTTTTCACTCAGGGAGCAGGGACAGGTACTGTAGCTCAGACAGCTAATATTGAATTAGCCTACATTCATGTGTAGGTTTCCTTTGATTTGACCCAGAGATACATACTGTAAGTGGCATTAGTTGACTTAAACCGTTCAGAGTTGTTGTGGAGAAATAGATAGTGATCAAAATTTCCCATTCCTAATTTTACCCCTCAGGGAGGAAGAGGTTCATGTGAAAAATCCCCATCTAGATTCCATGGAGGAGGACATCCTCTATCACCTCGACCTGGGAACCAAGACTCACAACTTGCCGGAGATGTTTGGTGACATAAAAGTAGGTCGAGGCCCGTCAGAGCGAAGGCCGATCTCCAGCAATGCTCCTGGCCGCTGGTGTAGGCTAAGGAGCCTTTCTTTTCTCCTCCCAGTTCGTATGTGTCGGTGGCAGTGCCAACCGGATGAAGTCCTTTGCCCAGTTCATCCACCAGGAACTGGGACTGCCAGGGGACAACGATGACATTCGGGATATCTGCGCCGGGACGGACCGTTACTCCATGTTCAAAGCAGGACCTGTGCTCTCCATCAGCGTGAGTGTCACTGCGCTGTGTTCTGTGTTTCAGCGTCTGCTCTGATCTCCACAGAGACTGCTCATCACCAACTGCTTACCCGTTTATTCCACCGCTCACATACCTTCCAAGATCACTCACCGGTTCTAACTCAAATTTATTTGAGGATTATCAAAATGGTTCCAGAATGAATGACTGCTGGCAGACTACAGATGACTAAAGTCTGTATTGGCTGACTTTACTGTTTTAATTTGGATGGCTGTATGGATGTTGACTGTATGGACACGGTATAAAGATGCAGTGATTAGCTGACAGTACAGATGTAAATATTTTACTTTGTTGATTGATTTTATAAGTAATTTACAACAGAATCACGCATATCCCTGAAGGCATATGTTGTAATGACTGTTCATTACTTAGATTTATTCTATTGTTGTCAGACATTACAGATGTATAACACAATGTGCCAAATAATAATAATGAAACAATATAGACTGCGTACATTTCTGACTGTATATGTGTTCATGGGCTAAATAAAGGTAAGAAAAGTACCCAAAAAGGTGAAAATACTTGCAGTGGGGTGGTACCCTATAGGTGCATGAAATTGTACTCCTAGCCAGCAATATATAACTAATTAGTATATTTTTTGAGAACATTACTGTACTTTCAGGGTACATTTGGGAAATTTGATCTTTGAGGATCAAAAATGTACCTTCTCTGTCACTTTATTTCGGAGAGTGGCAATGTACTGTATAGGCTAATAGTATGGATGCAGTTATTGGTCAACAATGCTCATGTCTTGATTGGTCAGCAGTGCAGGTGTGTTGATTGGCTGTCTCTCCTCTGGTCCTCCAGCATGGGATGGGCGTGCCCTCCATGTCAATCATGCTCCACGAGCTGATCAAGCTCCTGCACCACGCCCGCTGCCGTGATGTCATCCTGATCCGAATCGGCACGTCCGGAGGAGTGGGTACGTTCCCCCATTCCTGTCTTCTTTCACGTCATTCCTGCGCCGTGTCTCAATCACACTTGTCTACTATTGAGTACACATGTTGTGTATACTGGATGAGAGATGAGAGCTTTTCAGTTGGCAAAATTTTATTTATTTAAAATCCCAAGATGACAGTTATTTCCCAGGTTTTGCTTCCTATATTTGGAGGCATGCTTTTCAGGAAGCAAACAACCATTTTAGTCCTATAAATACCATTTCCACAGTATGGTTGGAATATAGTATGGGGAATATTTTTTGCGTACAGCTCATGGCATGCTAAATATTATGCAGCATGCTTAGAAGGCATTAGATACGTTGAGGTCACAGTAACTAGAAGGCTGGTTTGGACATGGCCCCAGAGTGTGTACAGGTCAGCTGACCTGCCTGTGCTGCCCCCTACAGGCCTGGCTCCAGGGACGGTGGTGGTCACGAAGCAGGCAGTGGACTGCTTCTTCCAGGCGCAGTTTGAACAGGTGGTGCTGGGGAAGGTGATCACTCGGAGCACGGAGCTAGACAAGGGGCTGGCTGAGGAGCTGCTGGCCAACTCCGCGGAGATCCCCAACCTGCCCACCGTCATCGGCAACACCATGTGCACCCACGACTTCTACGAAGGTATCACCTTCCCGCCGGAATGCCTCGAATGTGCCTGGAGCTTTTAGCTACAGTTTCTTGCATCCTTCTTGGAATATTCTGCTGTTGCCCACTGAACTGCTCCAGAGAAATTCTACCCACTGTGTATGGGGCGTAGCCTACCTTTTGATATTGTAAATGAATGTCTGTTTTCTGGACAGCAGTGTGAATTGGTCTTATTGTAATATATTTAGTCAAATACATTATGTATAAATATTTGTATATATTATTAATATAATGATTAATATAATGTTTATTGCTTATTGCCATTAAGTGGGGCATTTATGTGCGGTAATTTGGTAGAGTAGACCTTGGCACCTGTCCTGTGTGAGCCTGAAAGGGAAGCCAGGGGAAAGGTATATCACAGAGCAGACATCTGGCCGAGGTTCCAGCCTCCCTACAGAGCGCTGTGGGCTCAGAGAGAGGAGATGGCAGGTCAATGAAATATGAAACTCAAATCACAGAGCACAGCAAAGTCCACACCATGTTCACCAACTACCTGTCCTCTCAATTGGCCTCCTGACAGCACTGTCTAGACCAATGTTACTTTTCTACATAATTGTTTCCTATGTAAGTGTATATTATTCTATTGCGTTGTGCTGTATATAAACTGTTTTAGATATAATCCATTGTCAGGTTAATCAAATGGGCCCTAGTCCTTATCTCTGTTTACTCTTAGCACTTGAAATTGTACTTCCTTCTAGGGTCTTTCAGGTCTTTCTTGATGGGTATGCACTTTGCACTTTGTTGTATGTCGTGTCATGTAATGTAATGTTTCTCAACTCCAGTCCTCCCACTTGCCAGAATGTTTTTGTTGTAACCAGGAACTCACACACCTGATTTAACAAATCAAGTGCATTTTTGGTGGTTTGATTGCTTCAGTCATTGAATTGGTGTGTGAGTTCCTAGTAGCAACAAAAACATTCTGGCAAGTGGGTCCCGAGGACTGGGGTTGAGGAACACTGGTCTAGACAGCCGAAGCAGATTAATGCTCAGAAATTAATGCACCAATACAGAGAGGTCACCGTGCCTAAAATAAGCATAGCAAACGACCCAATGCCCATTCTTACTTTGAGGTCACAGTTGTCCATGTACTGTGCAGTGTTTGATGAGAGGAATTTACCATTTAAAAAGGGGTCTTGTGCTCTGGCAGAGAGCTGACCACTTGTTTTCTGTTCCTCCAGGCCAGGGTCGTCTGGACGGGGCGCTGTGCTCCTTCTCCACTGAGGAGAAGCTGGAATACCTGCACAAAGCCTACGATGCCGGTGTGAGGAACATCGAAATGGAGTCCACCGTCTTTGCCGCAATGTGTCTCACCTGTGGCCTCAAAGGTGACAAGACCAGACCAGCTCAGAGCTGAAAAAGAGCTCAGTATGCAGTTTAGCATCATTTGTGGTGTCACAGCACAGTGCATCACCCAATTCAAATTATTTATGAAAATTTAACATTTGCCTTTATTACCCCCACCCCCCAGATAGTTAAGGGCAGCCCCAGTAATACTTTGTGTACCCTGCTGAAAAAATCAGTTCAGGCTAGGTTTTGAAGCTGTTGGTAGATGGTTGACCAGTTCAAACAAGCTCCTAGCTTGGCATAGTTTAGCTGGTTGACCAGTTCAGACCAGCTCCCAGCTTGACATGGTTTGACCAGTTCGAGCTATTTTTTGAAAAAGATCAGCTGGACCAGCTTATGACCAGCTTAACCAGCTCAATTTTCAATATTCTTTAATGTCTTGGAAGAAATAATATAAAACATTATAAGTTGTAGCGTGAGCATGTACAATAACACACTCATTTGACATGGGTTTTGCATCTGTATTGTGTTTTTCAGCTGCCGTGGTGTGTGTGACTCTGTTGAACCGCTTCGAGGGGGACCAGATCAACACCCCTCACAGACTGTTGCTGGAGTACCAACAAAGGCCCCAGGTTCTGGTTTCTCACCTTATCAAGAAACGTCTGGGACTCATCCAATAACCTCACAGTCTGCCTAGCCCCGCTCACCCCATGTCCTACCTGCATTCTTCCTTGTATATAACTGCAACCACTTCTGTAAATAGTGTTGATATGTGCATTTCACACCTATTTCAAAAGAGTGTAGAACTGCTTGTGTAATATTACTTGAAAACTGTCTTCACAAGCCGTACATTGATCACTGTATAAGCTATAAAGTATTGCACAAATCTGTAATCTTCATACAAATGTGTATAACTTGATCATCTATTTGTTTCACAATGTTTATAATGTTTAATGGTTGAAGTTTCTCTGAAGGATACTTGGCATTCCTAAATTGTGAATTGTATAATGTCTTATGCCAAAATGTTTACGTTGTCATGTTACTTAAAAATAAATATTAGAGTATTACACTCTACTGGTTCCCCTGGTTCCGTTTTTCTTTTTGTGGAACATCATTTTTAAAGAGCTGAAATAATGAAGGGAGATTTAGAAATGAAAGCATATGACTAAAATGAATCGCTATATATTTAATATTTTTAAGCTGAGTGCATATCTCCTGCAGTCTGGCAGATGTCTCTCTAAATTCTTGTCTGCATATAATCTGCTCAGAGCTGAATAATAACTTTAGATTGGGAATGTAGTTTACCTGCAAAACTTCAGTGTCTCAGAGAATATCACTGTTTATCTTGCCATGTGAGTTCCTCAGAAATCTCCGGAACACTATTCCCTGTGAGCCAAGATATAAACCTTAATTTTATTAGTGTACAAATTGTTGACACGTTCTGCATTTCAACTCTAAGGTGGCCTATTTTAGCCATTGGTAAAATTGTTGTCATGCATCTGTTAGACTGTTAGAAGGCTATAACATCTAGCAGAACAACAGCAAGCTAAACCTCTGGATGCCCTTTACCTCTGTTGGCGGATTACATATGAAGTCTAATCCAACGGTCAGTCTATGTTTGCTCTTGGCTCTCAGAGCATAATCAAAGTCTCAATGTCACTCAGAATGATCTCTGTAATTCCTCCAAAGAGTACAAAGGCCAGAGAACTCTGCGAAATTCACCGGGTGTCAAAAACGCCTGTCACGTGGACCCAATGCATAAGTCCTTGTTTGTCTGTACCTTGTTTTACTCAGAACGTGATCATACATATCAAGTATTTCGCATATATATCTATGTATTTCCCAATTTTTAACACTACCCTACCTCTTAGTTGTTTGCACTGGCCTCCATGAATCGGTCTTGAAACATAGACTAAGAGTTTTGACTATGCATCATTTATGAAACTTCATAACTTTAAACCAGAATTTTAAAACCAGTACAAGGAGATTAAGTCGACACAGTGGAGAAATACCTCTCCACTGTGAGCCTGAACGGGATCTGGCCTTCCGCCTACATGAGTAAATATCAAGATTTTTACTCAGTAAATGGGCTCTTTTTGTTTATCAGGTTATAAAGGCATTGGACTTTTTCTTTCTGAAAACTACAAAGGAAAAGTTTATGGAATGCACTTGCTCCCATAACTTTAAGACATTCCTGCCAGGGGAGGTAAACACGTTTTATTTATGATAATATCCTTTATTTTTATGTTGTTCCTGCACACATTCTTTCAAAATATCCCCTGCCTTTTCTCACACATTCTAGGGAAAATAGTTCATGATCAAGTCTGGAAATTATCACTTGCCTCATTATGCAATAGCCTATAATGGTCCAGCAGCAAGACCCTGCACATCTGTTATGAAATGGGTCCTACAAAGCTGATTCACTGTTCGACCTTAGAAACACTGTTTTTGTTCACAGGGGTAAAGTTTAAATGCATTAAATATTCCTGTAAACCTTTCAGACTTACAGCGATCAGCCACAACATTAAAACCACCTGCTTAATGCATTTTTAATCATAAAAAAACTGTTTTAAACAGGTGGTTTTAATGTTGTTGCTGATCGTTGTGTATAATAGACATTCTAACACTCTTCCCCTCTTCTGCTGGAGGCCAATAATAACAAGCAGCTGATAATTTACTAAAGTATTCTGATTTCTTCTATTATTGCATGTTTTTCACACTGAATGGTTTAAGATCTTTTGACAAAATGTAATACTAGACAAAGGGAACTTGAGTAAACACGAAACACATTTTAAAATGGTTGTCATTTATTCAATAAAAAATAAATATCAAACACCCCTCGACCTTGCAGAGATGCTTTTATTCAGACAAATTGGTATGTTTTTGAGCATGAATGATGCTTGTTTCAGGTCCTGTGATCTCTGTTGGGTTCAGGTAAAGACTTTGACTTGGTCAGCCCAAAACCATTTCTAATGCTCTGAGATTCAACTAAACCACAATGAGAGCCATTATCTCCAAATAAAGAAGTCTTGGAACAGTGGTGGCTCTTTCCAGTAGTGGCCAGTTTGCCAAAACTTCTCAGAGTACACAGTGATAACTCATCCAGAAAGTGACAATTAATCCCAGAAGAACATCCAAAGAACTGCAGGCCTCTCTCAGCTAAAGTCAGGGTTCATGACTCCGCAATATGAAAGAAACTGGGCAGAATGGGGATTCATGGGAGAGAAGCAAGGCAGAGAAGTGTAATTGGTTTTTTGGATCACCCTTCTGTTCTGATTTGACCCGCTGCTTTTGGCCTGTGACCGCGACCATTTACTGGATTCCCTGTGTTGTTTCTGTTTGCCTGGATACCAAACCTTTGCCTAGAATAACGATTATGAACTGCCTATTCTGCACCATTCCAATTTGCTGGTTCTCAACCCCTGCCTGTCTGAAGTTAATAAAGACTAAGTTCAAGTTAATTAACTTGAACTTCTGTGGTCTTGCTATTGGGTTCTGGTGCAACCAGTTACTAATCTTTTACACGGAGGAGATATGGGTGTTTTCATTCATTTTTTATCAAATAAATAAACAAATGACTTTACTCATGTCCTCTTTGTCTTAAATTACATTTTGTCTTCAGGTCTGAAACCATCCAGTGTGACAAATGTGCAACAATGTCTATTATTCACGACATTGTATCATTTCAGAGAGGAGGTGGTTCACTTATTTATTTAACTCAGAGCTGAACAGCCAGATACATTGTGTACGTAACACATGTTTCATTAAGGTTACACTGGGACAGAGTAACCTCTTCTCTGTCTGATGTGGATGTTTGAGTTGGCACAAACAAAATACACTCCTCTCCATACCAACCCACATCTAGGCTAGCTAGGTATTTCAAGGATTCATTCCAGTGTTACCTCACATGTGGTTGCATGACAAAAATCAATATAGAGAGAAGTGAGACGGGTGCGTGGGGGTTGGACCCAAAATGCACGACTCAGAAACAATAGTAATATAAAGACCCCTCAGGGCTTTATTCGGGACGAATCCCAGGAGAGTAGTCAACACAAGCAAAGTCCATACACGTAGATCCAGCCAAACAAATACAAAACAAACAAAAAGCACGGTGCCGAGGGAAGAGGCAATCTCGTAGTCGGTAGGCGTGCAGGGAGGTCCGGTAGCAGGAGAGCTGTCAGCGGGGCAGATGAACAGACGGACGGCAGGCAGAGGCGTAGTCGTGGACGAAGCGGGAGTCGAAACCATGAAACAATCAGCGGGGCAAAAGTACAAAAACGGTAGGCGGGGACGTAGTCAAGAACAAAACGAAGGTCACAAAACAGAAATCAATAATCGATGGTCAGTAAACAGGCGTGGATCGTAACGTGTAATCAAACAGTAAATAATGCTCAAGAGTTGCGTGAAAAAACAGAGGCAGACAATTTCGCAGTGAACAGTTGCGCGACTGGGCTATAAATGCAGGTGTAGACAGGTGTAGACAATTAGTTAGAGGGTAGCAAGGAAATGGAAAACAGGTGCAATGGATGACAAGTTTAACAAGGAGATTAGTAATCGTTAGTAATAAACCTATCCTGCCCTAGCATTAGTAAATTAGTAAATGACATGCACGAGAAACGTAAGGTAACATGAACACATGATTAGTCTTGTTAGTTTCTACCCAATCCTGATCTAGCGTTAGTAGTTTTAGTAAATAGACAAATAGAACATTAGGGGAGTGAAGGACAGAACGAGAGAGAGAGAGAGTGAGAAAAGGCGGAACGCAAGGTTTGCGGAAAAACATGTAAAAGTGTATGCATAACAACGACCAGTTAACGTAACAATAAACATGCATCGAAACATAACACAACGCGAAACTAAGACGATAATCACTCAACATAACCAGGTAATAAAATCGTACGATAACATAACTAGACATGACAAGAAAATAAATCGTAACGAAACATAACTAAACAACATGACGAACCTAGACAACATAATACATGATAAAACACTACGTGACTAAGACACCAAGAATAAACATAAATCAACATAAAACATGGTGAGACAGACCTGAAACGTGACAGGACCCCCCCCTTAACGACCGACTCCTGGCGGTCCTTGGAATTTATCAGGGTGGTCACGATGGAAGTCTCTGATGAGCGATTTGTCCAGAATGAGACTGGGAGCGACCCAGGAACGCTCCTCAGGGCCATAGCCCTCCCAGTCAACCAAGTATTGCACCCCACGGCCCCTCTTACGAATGTTCAAGAGTTTCTTAACCGTGAATGCGGGGTGGTTGTCAATAATGCGGGGGGGAGGTGGTGGGGGATCCGGGGGACATATGGGGTGAGAGGATACGGGCTTAATACATGAGACATGGAATGTGGGGTGAATCTTAAGGGAAGCAGGGAGTGACAGTTTAACAGAGGAAGGATTGATGATTTTGTGGATCTTAAAGGGACCAATAAAGCGGGGTTGCAGTTTGTGGGAAGTGGCTTGGAGGGGAATGTCCTTAGTGGACAGCCAGACGGAGTCACCTGGTTTGTAGGCCGGAGCTGGAGTGCGGTGGCGATCAGCAAAACGCCGATTACGATCTGCCGTGCTTAGCAGCGCGGCCTTGGCATCCCTCCAAACCTTGGAGCACCGTTTCATGTGGATGGCGAGGGAGGGAACAGCGATCTCGGCTTCCTGGTCAGGAAACAGTGGAGGTTGGTAGCCCAAGGAGACCTCAAACGGAGATTTCCCGGTGGCGGCGCAGGGTAAGGTGTTGTGTGCGTATTCCACCCAGGTTAGCATCTTGCTCCAGCCGGCTGGATTTTTTGCCGATACGCAGCGTAGAGCGGCCCCCAGGTCCTGATTGGCCCTCTCCGTTTGGCCATTGGACTGAGGGTGGTAGCCCGAAGAGAGGCTAGCTGTGGCCCCGAGGGCCACGCAGAATGCCTTCCAAACTTGGGAGATGAATTGGGGGCCGCGGTCAGAAACAATGTCCGAGGGAAGTCCGTGAATGCGGAATACTTCTCTCACCAGAACCTCTGCGGTCTCTTGGGCGGTGGGCAATCCAGCCAGGGGGATGAAGTGTGCCGCTTTGCTGAATCGGTCCACCACAGTGAGGATGGTGGTGTTACCTTCGGAAGGGGGAAGTCCGGTAACAAAGTCCACGCCGATGTGGCTCCAGGGTCGGCTGGGCACAGGCAGAGGTTGGAGTAAACCAGCAGGGGCTTGGTGGGAGGCCTTGCTTCTGGCACAGGTGGTACAAGCCTTGATGAAGCGCCTGGTGTCAGGGATCATGGAGCTCCACCAGAATCTCCTCTTCAGCACCGCCAAGGTGCGGGTAAAGCCGGGGTGGCAGGAAAGGAGGGATGAATGGGCCCATTGCAGCACCTGTGTCCGAGCGGCTGCGGGAACGTATAGGTGTAATCCGGGGTTGGGCCTAGGATCGAGTTCATCCCGTAGAGCCCTCTGGATCACCGACTCGATCCTCCAGGTGACGGACCCAACGGTGCAGGAGGCCGGAAGGATGTTCTCTGGAACCTCACGCTCAGGACAGGTGTTAAACTGGCGAGAAAGGGCGTCAGGCTTAACGTTCTTAGAACCCGGGCGGTAGGTGAGTGAGAAATTGAACCTCCCGAAGAACAGTGCCCATCTGGCCTGTCGGGAGTTCAGCCTCTTGGCTGTCTGGAGGTATGCCAGGTTCTTGTGGTCGGTCCAAACGATGAACGGCTTCTCGGACCCCTCCAGCCAATGTCTCCACTCCTCCAACGCCAGTTTGACTGCTAGCAGCTCTCGGTTCCCAACGTCATAGTTCCTCTCCGCCGGGGACAGCTTCTTGGAGAAGAAGGCGCAGGGGTGTAGTCGGTTGTCAGCGGCCGCCACCTGAGAGAGCACTGCTCCCACCCCTGTGTCGGAAGCATCCGTCTCGACCACAAACTGGCGGGTGGGGTCGGGGTGTACCAGGATGGGAGCGGAAGAGAACAGTCTCTTGACCTTGGTGAAGGCCGTCTCAGCTTCGGAGCTCCACCGGAATGGCACCGCAGGGGACGTGAGTTTGGTTAGAGAAGAGACCACTTGACTATAGGATCTAATGAACCTCCGGTAGAAGTTGGCGAATCCCAAGAAGCGTTGGAGCTGCTTACGTGAGGTGGATGTGGGCCAGTTGGTAACTGCCAGAATCTTCTTGGGATCCGCCCTGATCCGTCCCTTCTCAAGGATAAACCCCAGGAACTCAACTGTGTCGGAGTGGAAGACGCACTTCTCCGCCTTGACGAATAGTCTGTTCTCCAGGAGTCTCTGTAGGACTTGCCTGACGTGGTATTCATGATCCTTGGCATTGGTGGAGTAGATTAAGATGTCATCCAGGTAGACGAACACATGGCGACCCAACAAGTCCCGAAGAACATCATTCACCAGGGCCTGGAACACAGCAGGAGCATTGGTGAGGCCGAATGGCATGACCAGGTATTCGAAGTGTCCGAGAGAGGTATTGAAGGCGGTCTTCCATTCATCGCCCTCACGGATCCGGACCAGGTGGTACGCGTTGCGAAGATCCAGCTTGGTGAAGATGGTGGCCTCGTGAAGTGGGTGGAACGCGGAGTCCATCAGGGGCAGAGGATACTTGTTCCTCACCGTGATGTTGTTCAGCTCCCTGTAGTCGATGCACGGGCGTAGGGAGCCATCTTTCTTCTGAACAAAGAAGAATCCCGCACCGACGGGAGAGGAAGAAGGGCGAATTAGTCCGTTAGCCAGGCAGTCACGGATGTATTTCTCCATCGCCTCCCTCTCTGGTCTGGAGACGTTGTATAGGCGACTTGAGGGAAGTGACGAACCAGGGAGGAGCTCGATGGCGCAGTCATAGGGTCGATGAGGCGGCAAAGACTGAGCTTGTGTCTTGGAAAACACTGTTCCCAGGTCATGGTAAGGAGAGGGGACCCTCTCCAGGGAGGGTTTGGGAGTCTGTGGTAGAGCTGGCACTCCCTCTGCTGGTGGTGGGGCGGAACGCAAGCAGGACAGATGGCACTTCGGATCCCATGCTTGCACTTGGTTAGAACTCCAGTTGATCGTGGGGTTGTGTTTCTGGAGCCAGGGTAATCCCAAGATGAGTTGGTCATTAGGGGACTGGATGACGCGGAACTGGATCATCTCCCGATGGTTCCCAGAAATGATCAGTTGTAAGGGAATGGTGATTTGTGTCATGCGGCAAAAGGTCCTTCCATCCAGCGACCGCGCGTTCTCAGGGTGGGGTAAAGGGAGGGTGGGGATGTTCAGTTCAGACACCAAAACTTCGTCAATGAGATTGGCGTCCGCTCCAGAATCCACCAACGCGTTAATCCGGGTCGTTCTGTCGGGCAGAATTAAGAGAGTCGTGAGCGTGGGACGATGGTTGTCTCTGTCAGACCCCTCATGTCTGTCGACAGCTCTCACCTCCACTGGTCTCCTGGTCTTGAAGGAGCACCGAGCCTGGGTGTGACCCGGCCTCCCACAGTAGAAGCACGAACCCGTGGTTCTGCGGCGTGCTCGTTCCTCAGTAGAGATCCTTGTACCAGCCCGGGACAGGTCCATGGGTTCGGATCCCTCAGACTGCTGCTCCTCCAGTCGAGGACTTGGCCCCTGCCTGGGGTAATGGTTGCCAGGAAGGATCGGTCTCTCCAACCGACGTTGTCTGGCACGGTTGTCCAGGCGGATCGTGGTGCGCACGAGCTGGTCGAACTGGGTGATGGGGTCCAGTCGCGCCAACTCGTCCTGGAGCGTCTCACTCAGGCTGGCCAGGAAGAGATTTGCCAATGCCGCATCGTTCCAGCTAGTAGCCGCCGCGAGGGTGCGGAAGTCGATGGAGTGGTCTGCCGCGGTCTTCCGTCCTTGGCGCAGAGCAATCAGTCTCTGGGATGGCTCCTGGTCGCTGGATGCGTGTTGGAAGACCTTCCGAATCTCATCGGCGAAGACTGGGTAAAGAGGAGGGAATGAATCCCCGGACCACACCGCCGTAGCCCAGTCCAACGCCCTCCCCTTGAGTAGCCCCATCACGTAGCCAATCCGACGGTCGTCGCTGTTGTAGGTCTGGGGCTGTTGCCTGAACACGAAGTCGCATTGTAGAAGGAAAGCCTTGCACCTCTCAGGTTCTCCACCAAACCTCTCCGGAGGGGGTTGTTGGGGCTCTCGGAATTGGCAGGTTCCCGTGGGGTTGAGCGCTGGGGATGTGGGTGGGTGGGAAGGCTCCTCCCGTGGTTGTGGTAGGACCGCGACGGCAAGCCTCCTCATCTCCGCGCACAGTTCACGAATCTCCAGGTGAAGTTCGGAGATTCCTTGTGAATGCTGCCGGACGATGGCTCCTTGTTCCTGGAGGGCGTAGAACATGGCAGTAGAGTCAGCAGGGTCCATTTTGGCGAAATTGTTCTGAGACGGGTGCGTGGGGGTTGGACCCAAAATGCACGACTCAGAAACAATAGTAATATAAAGACCCCTCAGGGCTTTATTCGGGACGAATCCCAGGAGAGTAGTCAACACAAGCAAAGTCCATACACGTAGATCCAGCCAAACAAATACAAAACAAACAAAAAGCACGGTGCCGAGGGAAGAGGCAATCTCGTAGTCGGTAGGCGTGCAGGGAGGTCCGGTAGCAGGAGAGCTGTCAGCGGGGCAGATGAACAGACGGACGGCAGGCAGAGGCGTAGTCGTGGACGAAGCGGGAGTCGAAACCATGAAACAATCAGCGGGGCAAAAGTACAAAAACGGTAGGCGGGGACGTAGTCAAGAACAAAACGAAGGTCACAAAACAGAAATCAATAATCGATGGTCAGTAAACAGGCGTGGATCGTAACGTGTAATCAAACAGTAAATAATGCTCAAGAGTTGCGTGAAAAAACAGAGGCAGACAATTTCGCAGTGAACAGTTGCGCGACTGGGCTATAAATGCAGGTGTAGACAGGTGTAGACAATTAGTTAGAGGGTAGCAAGGAAATGGAAAACAGGTGCAATGGATGACAAGTTTAACAAGGAGATTAGTAATCGTTAGTAATAAACCTATCCTGCCCTAGCATTAGTAAATGAGTAAATGACATGCACGAGAAACGTAAGGTAACATGAACACCTGATTAGTCTTGTTAGTTTCTACCCAATCCTGATCTAGCGTTAGTAGTTTTAGTAAATAGACAAATAGAACATTAGGGGAGTGAAGGACAGAACGAGAGAGAGAGAGAGAGAGAAAAGGCGGAACGCAAGGTTTGCGGAAAAACATGTAAAAGTGTATGCATAACAACGACCAGTTAACGTAACAATAAACATGCATCGAAACATAACACAACGCGAAACTAAGACGATAATCACTCAACATAACCAGGTAATAAAATCGTACGATAACATAACTAGACATGACAAGAAAATAAATCGTAACGAAACATAACTAAACAACATGACGAACCTAGACAACATAATACATGATAAAACACTACGTGACTAAGACACCAAGAATAAACATAAATTAACATAAAACATGGTGAGACAGACCTGAAACGTGACAAGAAGGCAGAAGTGCCACTCAACCAGAGGTGGAAAATTCAGGTCCAGAAAGTAAAAGTCCTTCCCAGTATTTTGTTTCAACCACGTGGATGTGCTAATTGGCACAATACATCAGCTAGGAGCTAGAAGTACTGACTGAAATCAGTTAGTTGACTTCACGGGTGGAAGAAACACATGGCAGGATTTACATTTTCTGACCACTGGACTTTCAACTTTGACTGGACTATACAGGCACACAGCGTGCCGTACCTACTCTCCAGCAATAGGTGGCAGTAATGGCATAGCTTTTCTGCTGCAATCAGCACTACACCGTGGGCCTTGACTGCATTCACGCCATATATTCACCGGCACTGATCTGTCTCTTCCACAGTGTGACATGTGAGGTCTGTGTGACCTCATCTTGTGCTTCCCATGCAGCCGTTTGTACATTTAGTGATGCCAATGCACTTTCAAAATAACAGTAAAAATTTGCCAAGTGTTGGGCCAAGTTGTCATTTAACAGACGATCTTATAGGGGGGGGGGGGGTAATGGTGCTGTGATGTTTGTGATACCATGTGCATTTTCATGCTGAAACTATATTTCCCCATTTTCTATGTAGGGTGGAGACAGCATTTGAAATTTAAAAATACTGCCCCGATGTGAACAAGATTCCATTATTAAAAGTGAAATCAGTCAATTAATCTCTGCCTGAAGGACACATTACTGTGGCACAAAAATGTATACTGTAATTTTCTGGGCATTGTTGCAGTTTGGTGGTTAAATGTGCAGATCCAGTTTGTGGTAAGACCACTATTCCCAAGCCTCTCCTCAATCCTTTGACCACTTATGTTTAATTCAACAACAACAACAAAAATTCAGTCACACAGTTACAGGCCAGTCTCATCACCTTACTTCACATTTTTCTCATAACTGCAGTGATAAGGTCGAATGTCATGGCTGTGGCCACTCTCAGACCATAAAAATCAAGATAGCAGCAACCTACTCCACTTGTTACCCTCTCAGAGTTAGGAAAACATGCCCGTCTGAATGAGTACACAAAAAATATATACATTAGTCAAGTAAATTGCATATACTCAGGACATAATAGAATACTATGCAAATTACTATTTTTTCGAGATTTCTATTTTCTTTCACTTTGTATGTTTCGGTTAAGTTCTTATTGATCCTTCCAATGCTGACTTTGCCCTCTTAGAATCAGATTGTCTGACAAGGACGTGTTCATATATGCGAAGGGGAAGCACAGAGCAAATGCTTCCATCCATTTACTGTTTTATAGTGATTTTGCTGACTCCTTTATCCAAAGCCATTAGACAGAGTTATAGAGTCACAGAGTCATACTTGATTAGACAGAGCAGGGAATGCCTTCATCACTCATTATAGGCTGCCCCTATGTATGCTAGCACAGGAGTCTACATTTCCAATTCGATGAAAAAGGGTCTGTGTAACATTAAATGAGTAAGAAGATGCACGACAAAGCCTTCACATACAGTAGCAATGCTATTATGTCTGACAGTGCCAGATCAGATAAATACTTATCAGAGGAAAGAAAATGAATCTGTCTGGGACTAGGCACAAGGCGCCTCTGCAGACGAAGTGCAATCATGAAGCGATCTTTCCCCTGCCTTCTCCACGGCGGCATATACACTGCAGTGACTTTATTAACGAGGACTAGAGCTCAGATCCGTCCTGGAGTCATATTCATGGGAGGAAGGTCCGAAATTGCATTCCTCAAGATAAACAGCCTCTTTCTTTATGCAGCAAAACAAGCCATTCCTCAGGCTAATGTGGCTGCCGGTGCACGGCATTTATTCGCCGTTTTTGCCTATTGCTTAAAAACAACCATCTTAATCAGAAACAGTATATCGTAACAGTTTTTTCACTCATTTCCCTGTCTGCACACACGTAGCATCCTTTCAGTGTGATATTTTATGACATTTTCAAATTGCTGATAAGCTTGTACATCCTTCATTTCTGCTTTAATATTAATGTAAGTCGAAAATATTCTCTGATATTAAAAAAAGGCTTCATCTAAGTTTGTCATTTTAGGAAAAAAAATAATATTGTACGTTAGAAGTTGATTCACAGATATATAAGTTCTTGGAAACACGATTCAAGACTGCAAACTTTAGAGCCTTTAGTAACATATAGCTAAATACAGCCTAACCATCCATGTAAACATACATCATGTTAGTTCTTGACTTCCTGTTACTGTATGAGGAAACAACAAATATTGACAAGCCACATCTGACATGTTGCGCAACTGTTTACAATTTCAGTCAGATATTTCGTGAGGCTTTCCAGAACATGGGGTTCCGGGACAAATCATGCTAGTAATAGCTGCAGATTATACGGGAAGGCTATGATCTAAACTCCACAGCCAGCTCTAATTAATTTGCGATCTTTTTAGTTATGTTTCACATAAACAGTATTATCACACACACACACACACACACCCAAACAAACAAAATATTGAGAAAATATATGATGTGACCCTCTTTCCAGAACCAATTATAACATATTTATTTAGTTTATTTATTTGGCTATGCTCCTCATTTGATTTTGTTTGATTGAATTGTAAAGGCTTATTTTGAGTGCTGTTGGAATCTCAAAACTTTGAGTTTACCCTGCTGTAAAAACCAGCAATGAACAGCTTGAAATTACCAGCTACCAGCTGTTTCAAAACTTATCTTGAGCTGTTTTTTCAGCAGGGTACTACATGCACCATGCGGGTGTCAAGACAATCTGAGCCATCAAACCATGATAACATATTCTGATTAAACGTTGGTATGTCTATAAAATGCAAAATGGCTATTGAAATGCTTAAAAAAGCCATTATACACCCACACACACACACACACACACACACACACACAGACACACGCACACACAAACCGACTGCTGAGCTAGTGGAACTGCAGCAGTGTGAACGCTTGCATTTCTTGTATGTAAACATTAAGGACTAAACTGCTGATTGAACCCAAGCCAGTGTGCGGATTAGCGGTGGCGCAGGAGAAGGCATTGGTGGGCTCGTTGCTGGGTTCAGACGCCGATCCCGAAGGCCCAGCCCAGAGACGCAGTGTTGCTGAACAGACAGAGATTCCCAGATCTGTCAGCACATAACACAGGGGTCTCCAGGGACCCGTCACATTACCAGAGTCTATCGCACATTTGCACCGGGAGTGCAGTAAATCCCAACAGTTTGCTCCGAGAATAAAAGGCCTTCTGTCTGCTGTCTGAGAGCTTTGTTTGGGGCAGCGTGTACAGTTGTATTTGCCTAAATGCCAAGTTTCCACCCCAAATGAAATACAATCATATCTGTGTCAGATGTACAGTACTGTAATTGCTTCAGAGCACTTTATATGTTTTTATGTTTTATAAAAAATAAAAAAGGCAAATTGTCAGAAATTACAGAATGTTATTGAATTTTGCATCTGCATTCCCCAGCATTCAATTATTTATTTGTCCACCAGCCTAGATCTGGCGTTTTTAAAGCATAAGTTCTGCTCAAATTAACTGGTCATGTCACTGTGTTACATCCTTGCAGAATCGGTTCAAGAAAAGCAAAGTCAGTCAAATTGTCTTGAGACATTCTTAAATAAATAAACATGAGGAGTAGAGTGTAAAATGACTCACACCACTCATAGGTCAGTTGATGATTAGCTCGAGACTCTGTTATAGGTGTTGGTAAACATGAGGATCAGAGTTGTGCAATTAAAGTCAAGGATGTCATTGTGAGGCAGAGAAATAAGAAAAAAACATGGGCCAAACAATAGGCTTACAACATACAACATATACTGTATAACTTGTGAAAGCATACTACTACCATAATGGCAAGAAAGGCTAGCTGTCAAAAGAAAAAAGGTAAGCCATTCTTACCATTAGAAATGTCAAGCACCATTAAAAGGCATATTGAAACATTTGGATCAGAAGAGGGCTGGCAGACCCAAAGCCACAGCAAAATCAAAGGACAGGTTTCTAAAGGTCAACCGCTTGCATGACAGGTGGTTGACAGCACCACAACTTCAGGCACTGCTGAATGCTAACCAACGTAAACAAGTCTGGAAGATTGAGTAGCAGTGGCAGCAATCAAAGATAAAGAGGCTTGTACTTGCCAAGAAACATCTTAATTTGACTGCTGAAGAGAAGAAACATCCAAAAATTTTGATAAATCCAAATTTCAGATCTTTGGTTCCACCCAAAGAGTTTTTGTACACTGCCGTATCTGTGAAATCCTGGCTCCTCAGTGTGTAACACCAACAGTCGTGGAAAAAGGACTGTGATGGCGTGGGGCTGCTTGGCTGGTTCTGAATACGGTGGCCTGCAATGAGTGCCTTGTATTCTGAACTAACAGGTTTACCATAACATTCTACAACGAATATCCACGAACAGTTACTATGGCAAAAGGAGGCTATATGGCAAAAGGTCGTTATATTGATTAATCTAATTTTGATTTTGGTCTTTTTTTTTGTAAAAGAAATTTCTTTATTAATTTATTTCTCTGCTTAGTTATTACATGCCACAATTTGAGAGTATTTTTGAATATTAAAGTATTGAAATTTCAAGTCTTTGAAATTTCAAGAAAGACTAACATCGTGGGTGTGTATGTATATTATTGTGGGTGTATATTCATATTTCATACTCGCACATATGAAAGATTAGGTAAGATTTGAGATAAAGCCTTGCGGCAGATAGGCAGAGAGCAGAGATATTCATTTGTCTGATGGCAAATTAATATGTGTTGTATATCATATAAATTAGTGGGTAGCCATGTGCAGATAAAGAATGAGATTCATTATTGTACTACAGTTATTAATTGCTGAACTTTTTAAGGGCAAAAATTGGCTCTCAAAATCAGTACTGATTAAGATTTGTTTCACTACTGTCAAATTGAGATACTGTCAGTGGGATTCTCTTTTCTCACTGGCTACACATTTGGGTATGGTGTAAATAATGTGTGGAAAAGTTTAAAAGAGTGTTGTCCCTTGATTACAGTGTCAACGGTACCCACAACCTCTCATTGGTTTAGGACTGTTTCGAGTATTTTGGCATGACAATCCAAAAGCAAGGAGAGGGAGGTTTGAACATGAATACAGAGTATGGGTAAGAGCACGGGACGAACTTGAACAAGTGAGAGGAGAGGAGAGTATATGTTTGAGATGCAAGAAAGTTTTTTTCCCCTCATTGTATTGCAAGAGAAAATATGTGATGTGATGAACATTATATTGACACATTATAGTTATATCATTATGAAAGAAGCTGCACATTGACCCAAACAGATCATTTCAAAGTACAGCTGTGTGTGTGTGTGTGTGTGCGCGTGTGCGTGTGAGCATGCACGTGTGTGTGTGTGTGGGTGTGTGTGTATGTGTGTGTGTGTACATGCAGGCATGTATTCAGTTATGTAAATACCTGCATTCAGGCATGTTTGGTACATCTTCCTGTCACAAATGGTGGCCACTGGCACAATATACGCTTCTGTTATTGATGAGAGTACATAACAGTTTTGCATGAGAATGAACCAGAAAATTAATCAAGAAAGGGGTATATAGAACATAACTAAAGGCCATTTGCATCAAAGTTCTCCTTTCTATCTATGTTGATTATTCTAGAATCCCTGTCTCACAGGTTCTAGACAGTAAAATTAAATAATGATAACATATGCAAAAGAAATCCGTTTTTCAGAGGATTGATGGAAGGGCATCTTTTCTTCATAAAACCATCACATTGTATCATGCTGTTTTTTGTGGGGGGCTATTCAGAATGACTATTGTTGATATACAGTGGGATTTAAAATGATGCCAAGTCATGAAATCTGTGTCTGGAAGTGCCAGGAAGACAAAATAACAGCTGCCATTCAGAGTCTTCCCAGAAGCCATTGCTATAATGTAATCTGCTTTTGTTCTGATAGAGTATTGTTGTGCTCACTGGGGGGTCCAAAAGGGGCTTTGTTAATGCTTTTCATTACACGCTGAACAAAGGGCAAACTACTGCCCCACATAGTGAGAGGCCTATATTAATGAAAATGACATTCTTTTTGCTTAGAAAATCCCATTCACAGAACAGGCCTATTCACATGTACTGTCAATAATGAATACTTTCAGTTTATATATGCAGTTCACCACTGTTTAGGACAGTTCAGGATCCTGTTTTAGGAGTTCAACAGCAACTTCCCAGAAGGGACTTGAAGCCACAACGGTCAGGTTGTAAACTGAGCTCTCAAACCACCATGCCGCCCATCCTGCCCATCGACATGAAATTAAATTAATCATTTTAGTGAAATTAAAATATAATTGTTTCCAGAAAAGAGCTCCCTTCAAGCGACCTGCTATTATGCGACTTTCCCATGAGGAAAGTTTGATCCACGTACAAACAGGAAGGATTCAGTCCCTGTGTGCATGGAGTTAAACAGCCCCTTTGCCAGGCCTGCTGTTCTGTAGGGGATGAGCCTGCATCGGGGTGATAGTGCCCACACGAGCTGTTAATCCCGCGGAATTGGCAGCTGCGGCAGCTTGTGTGGCCCACTTAGAGCCGTAACCGCAACAGCGAGCTGACTGCAGTACCTGCGTTTCCCGCTGCTGTCTGCAAAACTTTGCGTCATCGGAGCAAAACGCCCACGTGCGGGTCACAGCCTATCGGAAACAAGGGGCCGGCGTGACACGGGTTTACAGTAAGTGCTTAATGGAACACCTGAGCGGGAGTTAATCTGTTACAGTTTAACCGCCTCTGCCGGGTGCTTCACCGGGGCTCTTGCAGTATCAGACCACGCCCGTCACGGCTGGCGGAGGAACCGCGCATCATCACTTATTCTACAAATCAATTGAGCGGCTTGCTCTGCAACGCGCAGAATCTCAACTTTCTCTCATCAAAGAGAAATGAGAAAAGCACAGCTGCCCAGAGCACGCTGAATACCCTTATTCAAGGTAACCATGGTGATATTTTGGCTTGAAGTTTAAAAGAACAAAAAGCATGCGCTGAAAGAATGTTGAATAGGACTCAAGGCGGAGAATACATGAAGAGGGAGAGAAATGTGCCTCTCATAGCTACATGCTCTTCTGAGATTCAAAGACACAGACCATAATAATCCCTTAGCAGACGTAATTTTTTAAGTTGATGGAATATGGAGGTTCACTGCAGAGAAAGATAGAGATTCGAAGAACAACGTTAAATGCACAGAGAAGTGTTGCACCCCCAAATTGTCGTGGGGCGACATGGCTCAGGCAGTAAGAGCAGTTGTCTGGCAGTTGGAGGGTTGCCGGTTCGATCCCCCGTCCGGGCTGTGTTGAAATGTCCCTGAGCAAGACACCTAACCTCCAAATGCTCCTGATGAGCCGGTCGGTACCTTGCATGGCAGCCAATCGCCGTTGGTGTGTGAGTGTGTGTATGAATGGGTGAATGAGAAGCATCAATTGTACTTGCACTTTGGATTAAGGCGCTATATAAATGCCAACCAAATTCAAAGGACAAATAGCACTTACAACATGCTTATCTTGTCCTGTGCCCTTCCCTCACAATGACCCCTCAGGTAGAAAAACATACATTGTAACACCATGCATATCTTGGTCACATTGATCCCTATTACTGTGTATTCCATCTTAAGAAATACAAAATGAAATAAGTACACATTATAATACCCAAGCACTGATATACACACTCATTATTAATTATAATTAAATAATTAAATTCAATGATTGGGATTTTTGCCATTCTAACGAGGTCGTTAAAAAAAAACTTTCTTAAATAGTCAAAAAATATCATGATGTGTATACATTATTCTGCAAATAATCAGTAATCAATATTCTACATAGCAGCATTTGTGTACCGGGGTATAAGTATTGTACAAGGCCAGGGCTGTATCACTAAATATTAAAATATGCCCAAATAAAAACCATTTGAGAGTAGTCTAAAACTCCCTGCCACACATGAACTGTGATATTTACATCTGAATGGTATTCAAATACAGCTGACACAGGATAGTCAAATTTCCTGACCATCTGTGCATTTACAGCGTATGTCCGTTTGACCAAGCTCCTAATCAACTCCAGCAGCCATTTTGACTCGTTGCGATGTTGGGCCTGCGAGAGACCAGTGCTTCTGCATTTCAGATGAATCGAGTAAGCGTGGAGCGTGGAGCAGGGAGCATTATTCTGAGCAGGCCTAGCCCGGCGGGGGGAAGGGATGATGTAGCAGATAAAACTTTTTCACCAAGGCCCAGCCAGTTCTAACAGTGCCAGGGAGAATTTGGCAGGTCACGAGTCGTAGCTCACGCTCGTTCCTGTGTTTAATGAGTCCGCCCTGCCCAGAGAGCACTGCTGGCAGACACGTCCTCCACAACAAAGGGGATGTTCTGGCCTGCTGTGTGACGAAATGGTTCAAGCGTCTGACCCGAGGGCTTTCTGGTTTGAATCCCAAACTCGGGCATCTTGGGTCAAATAAAATAAATATAATTTATTATAAATATATAAATGAAACAATATTGTCCTCAAAAACTTGAAGGGTAAAATAATTGCAATGGGTGAAATGTTAACAATTCGTAAAGAACCTGTAGATTCAGATACCTTTTGTTATTTAGCTGACACTTTTAGCCAAAGTGACTTACAGTTGATTAGACTAAGCAGGGGACAATCTCCCCAAGAGCAATGCGGGGTTAAGGGCTTGCTCAAGGGCCCAGCAACTGTGCAAATCTTATTGTGGCAGCACCGGGACTTGAGCCACCCACCTTCCAGGTTCCTGTCTTGTATCTTAGCTG
Source organism: Conger conger (assembly GCF_963514075.1). Lineage (NCBI taxonomy): Eukaryota > Metazoa > Chordata > Actinopteri > Anguilliformes > Congridae > Conger > Conger conger. The sequence goes on from NC_083776.1 coordinate 21,513,379, forward strand.
CGAGGCTACAGGCTGCCCCTGCCCCCAGCTGAACTATCGAGCAGTCACCAAAAGCAGACACAGGCTGTTGCTCAGGATAACTAGAAGCTAGAAAGTAAAGGATCTCACTGGTCCGCAGTGGAGCCCTGAAATTCTAGAGCAAAAAAACGTTTTAATGGCTACATAGCTAAGCCGGTTTCACTGAACTCATTGCCCTCTTGTGCCCTCTAGCGTGTGTCTCCCATTACTACAGGAGCTTTCTACCAAGTGATTCTAGGACACAACCTTTGGAGTTGCAGCGATTGTTCCCACTGACTATATAATATCTCATGATGTGCACAACGTTAGCCTGGTTGTACATTATGGCTCAGACCATGGCTGTCACACCAGTCGCAAATGAGTTGTAAATTTTGAGGAGTACCAATTCATACACAAATCTTTTAAATGAGACAATGAACACAAGAGACAACTGTCTTTGACTGTGCTAGCAACATTAGCAAAACAGAGCTTCTCCTTTTGACCTGCCCATTGTGTAAGCCTGATTTACATCCACGTGAAACCTTAGCATGGGGACGACCCTGTGGCTCAGTAATAATGTCACTGTTGGCTGAGGGATTAGGCATTGACAAATGGGTCAATATTTAACTTCAGCCCTGGTTAATCTTGATTCTGTACTATACTTACTTCAGGGGTCTCAGTGTTGTCATTATGTTTGCTTATTAGAGTGGAGGGCATCTTGTGTACAGGATTCTGGAATCTACATACTACTAGCAATATGGTTGTTAAAATCTCGGGGCGACATGGCTCAGGCAGTAAGAGCAGTCGTCTAGCAGTCGGAGGGTTGCCGGGTCGATCTCCTGCTCGGGCTGTGTCGAAGTGTCCCTGAGCAAGACACTTAACCCCCAAATGCTCCTGATGAGGTGGTTGGTGCCTTGCATGGCAGCCAATCGCCATTGGTGAGTGAGTCTGTGTATGAATGGGTGAATGAGAAGCATCAATTGTACAGGGCTTTGGATAAAGGCGCTATATAAATGCCAACCATTATTTACCATTTAAAATAGTTTTAGGGTTGTACTTAAATCCAGACCAGGGTCAAATATGTCATGGTTTTGGATTCGAATACATTTCTGCGCTCGATTGATCTTGTCTGGTGCAATTGAGCCAACCAAGAGGACCAGAAGGTTTGCATTGGTTCCAAAACACCAGACAAGCTCAGTAAACTGTAGAAAAGTATTTGAATCCAAAACAATTACGTATTTGGCCCAGGTCTGTTTAAATCTCATGCTCAGTCATGTACACAGTAGGCATGTCCAGCGATGGTGTCCCATTATGTGCATACAGTGAGGGCAAAGGAGTCATAGAGAACCAAATATGGGGAGGATTATAATGTTTATAGTGATATGCTGTGTAGGAGTGAATAGATTGGTAACTGTTAATCCCAATTCAACTTCATATATGCTTAATTAAACACTATGAGGAACATAAATGTAATAATGGTGGCCCCATATAGGGAAGAAAGGTTAAAATGTCACATATCGTATGGGCACCAATGCAACATCACAACAAAATAAATCTGACCAGCTCAATTTGTGAGCAAGTTTCTCTCACTGGGGAACCTTGTACCTCAGTGCCCCTCAGACTTTGAGTATCCAGACACAGCTCCAGTCTCAATTGGCCGTCTTAGTGGAACACAAAGGCATGACATTCATCTGTAGGCTAATGGCAACTAAGCAAAGGTGCAAAGGAGTAGACAGCTGCTGGTTTTTAATGGAAACGAGTGGGGCTTTACAGATCCGCCATTTTAGGGACAGCTGAGTATACCGTCTCTGTTAGAGCTCGTCAGAAGCTGAGGGAGATCCTTCTTCAGCTTCTGTGTGATTGTGCCTTTGTGCGTGCATGAATGCTGTTGTGTCTGAAAGGAACATTCTGGGTGCCGTATGTGTATGTGCGTGTGCGCACTCTGGATGCCATGCGTTATGCGGTGTGTGTGTGTGTGTGTGTGTGTGCGTGCGTGCACTCTGGGTGCCATGTGTTGTGCTGTGTGTGTGTGTGTGCGTGTGCGTGCGCGCACTCTGAGTGCCGTGTGTTGTGCTGTGTGTGCGTGTGTGTGTGTGTGTGTGTATGTGTTGTGCTGTGTGTGTGTGTGTGTGTGTGTGTGTTGTGCTGTGTGTGTGTGTGTGTGTGTGTTGTGCTGAGCTGGCAGCAGGGGCCCGTCCCTCACCCGAGGGTGTTTGTTCTGCAGTACAGCACTCTTAGCTCAGCTGCTCTACTGTCACACCCCTCACATCCCAGACTCACAAGCGCTCTCTCACACTTTAAACCAACCCTGTTCCTGGAGATGTACCGTCCTGTAGGCTTTCACTCCAACCCGAACAAAGCACATCTCACTCAGCAGCCAAAGATCTGCACTGAACTGCTAATTAGTAGAATCAGGTGTGCTTTGTTCGGGTTGGAATGATATCCTACAGGACAGCACATCTCCAGGAACAGTGTTGGTTACCACTGCACCAAAAACAAATCTGCTGGACCCCAGATGGAATAATTACAAATAGAAGAAAAGCATAAATAGGCCTACTTATGAACATCTGTGACAATTTGTCACTGCATGTTTGAAATAAAAGAGAACACCCACCAGAAATCTCCATCAGATGGCAGTGTGCATCCCTAAACTGGCCTTTGCATGCTAATGTGCTAAAGTTCTTTGTTAAGGGCTCATTTGTATACTCAGCAAAGATACATGTTTGTTTGAATTAAATTCACATTACCATCTGAATGAAATATAACATGCATCTTAAGATCTGAGTGGTGCTGATAAGCTTTTTAGGGGGTCAAAGCTGCAGTAACAAATGCCTTGTTTATACTCAAACTGACTGCCTTTGATACAGCATCAAAAACACAGAGGGCTATGTCCCTATGCTGGAAAATCCATCAGCCTCACTCTTCAAAACACAGAGAACATTGCAAATTCTTCTTTCATGTGACTTTTATAATATGCCTTATATCACTGACCAATTTTGACTCTGAGTGTGATGATTTTTAATGGAGAATATTACAGAAGGAACAGAGGGATATTTGTCATTGAAGCTTTGTTCCGGCGTTTCACTTAATGGCACGAGATTGTCAAAAGCTGGGAAAATTAGAATGTGTGGGTGACATTTTGAGAAATGTTCTTTTCGAACGTGAGCAGGAAGTATCTCACAGTGTCCCAAACGGCTCAGGAAAGGAAAAAACAGGGTACAGTTGAAGTCAGAGAGAGGATTTAATAGCAAGGATTTTATAACTGTCACCGAAGCTATTATACCATGCTGGCTGCTGGGTGCTTTTGCTCTATTCCTCTCGGCCCTGCAAAGCAGAGGGAGCCTGGTACTTCCCTTTAAAAATGACTCGGGTCTAAATCCGCTGCTAATGGACAAAAGCGCATAATCATCCTAAATTTCCCCGAAGGTGATTAAACGTGGAGGGAATGTCACAGCGCTTGAGAGGACCCATTAAGCCGGGTCTGATAATTAATGGGCGCTGTGTGAGTTATGTAAGAGGCGCTATTCGATTTTCCAGGAGGACACATCGGCGTCCATGTTGTATTCCGAAAGGGGGCGACCTGTTCTGGATCGATCTGGAAAATGTGAGATGTAGTCGTGGCAACATGAAGGACGTCTGACACACAGGTCATGTGCCTCTGACCCCAGATCTTTATTGGGGGGGGTTTGCTGTTGATATGTATGGCACCATGAGTACAGGGGCAGTGCACAGAGCAGATGCACCCGGAGACCTCAGCCGTGATGCTGGGGTACATAGACCTGCTGTCGCTGGTGTGTGATGGAGCGAATACAATCTGCCAAGGTCCTGGCACACTCACGAGACAGCGTGGACGCACTGAGGTGACTGACCATGGTTTTACCATTGCTTGTTACAGGGGGCTCAATATGAAATACTGGGTTAAAACCAATGATGTTTTTCTTAGTGACTATCATTTTTGCAGTATTGAAAATGGTCATTACATTTTTGACAAGCTTTACAAAACTATAGTTACGTTTCATAAATCTTGACTATGGGGCTCAAGTTCCTTGTGCACATAAAGGTTGCAGAGACTTTAGCATTATGAGAAATACAGAAGGTTGGAAGGTTGGATTAAAAATGGCACTAATCAGATACTAGTCAGTGAAAGGTCGCACTGACAGACCACAGCAGAGCTAAGTCAGCGGTAAACAGGAGCAGTTTGGCTGTTTTAATGGGAGGGAGAGAGGGTGACAGTAAAGCGGGATGATAGAGGTGAAGGAGCGTCTTGGGGTGGAGAACAGATGAGAGCCCTGGAAGGTGCAGCCGCGCCAGCCGGGTCTGACACTCGGAGCGTCGCGGTGACAGAGAGCGGGGCCCTGGTGGTCGCCATGGCGACGGGGAGGGTGCGGGCGGTGAGGGCCATGCCGTGTCTGACCCAGGCGACGGAATGCGTTCCCCAGCCTGCAGACCGCATCATTCACCACAGCTACACTCTCGGAAATAAGTGGAAGTACATTTATGGTCTTCAAGGAAGGAATTTCCAAGAAATGTACCTTGAAAGGTACAATAGTGTTTTTGGTAGAAATAACTACCTTTTAGAAACAAAAAAGGTACAAATGAATTATTACGATAGTACGATTTCATGTACCTATAGGGTATCACCCCAGTCACAAGCTTTTGTACCTTTTAATCTCTTGTTGTGCCTTCTTTTCTACCTTCCCACTAGGCAGACAGCGAGACATCAGCTCTGACCGTCTCCCAGCCGTGAGCGACTCCCGGCACTTCTGCAGACATCTGGAAAAGGAGAAGCTCAAAGGCCCGTCCATGAGGAAACTGGGCATGTCGCTCCTGCGGTTCCTGGCTCCCTGTCAGTCAGCATACACAGTCATCCTTCCTCCGCTCCCCACAGGCGCTGAGAGAGAGAAAAATAAACACATCCATTTATCTGTAGTTTTAAAGTCCTGGTGTTGCAGAAGCCCAAGGTATTTGTACTTGGTTGGACTACATAGCTAGTTTCTTATTACAGTGATTCATCATGGGGCAAATCACTCATTTTTCTCTAAGCTTAAGAGGGAAATCAAAAAGGATTTGGACACCAGAGAAGGAAAGATCTGAGAGTTCAAATTGGTAATTGGTCCTGTGCTATTTGGAGCATTAATTGAAGTGGATATCAAAGCACAGCTAGATTAGTGTATCAATGCGATCAGCTGACTGATGTCTTTGGTTTGACCTCTTAATGGGCTGTCTCCCCGTGGAGAGTTTGACTGCAGGATGGCTCTCTGGGACTAGACTCCGAGCCAGACTGATATATTATTCCAATGATAAAATTGGCCAACACATCGCTTTTAATGTCTTGGTCCACATGGGGCCAATAGCATCTGATAAAGATGGTTTATAGCTGTATATTGATTAGCCTGATATTTTAATTGTATATTGGATTTTAGTAGGTAACGATGCTTTTATACAGTACATCACAGATAAGGTCAATGACAAACACAGTACCCGACCAAGTAGGAGACTTCGCCCTGTGTAACCTTACCTTCGACCTCTCCAAAATCAAAACCGGATTTGAAATGAATGGCAGGCTTGCATACACATACACATACAGGTGCACACAAACACACACACATACACACATGGACAGGCACACACATGCACACGCGCGCACACACATGCGCACACACTCGCACTCCCTTGTACATCCTTATTTAATTTATTTTCTTTTTTATAGTTGCTTCCATCTGTTCCATGGGTAAAGTGCATCTGAGCGTAAAATAGGAAAGTTCACAGAACAGGTAACAGCAGATTGATACTCCTTTTCCAGAGCCTCTCACGGAGACCAGGTATGGGCAGACTGAAGCTCCTTTTCCAGGGCCTCTCACGGAGACCAGGTATGGGCAGACTGAAGCTACTTTTCCAGAGCCTCTCACGGAGACCAGGTATGGGCAGATTGACACTCCACATTCTCAGCCGTGCTGGGAGGAAAGGGCAGATTGATATTCCATTCTAATGGGGCAGCCCAGGTCTCTCATGCAGAAAACCACTCTCCTCACGGCCACACTCCAGGCAACGACATGGACGTGCTATCAATTCTTACAGTCCTCACACCCTCTTTCACTGATTCAGTTCATCCATTTTAATATGACTGTGAACTCTCTCTCTCTCTCTCTCTCTCTCTCTCTCTCTCTCTCCGGTGTGTTTCTGTGAAAGTTTTGTTGTAGATATTATCCTGCATTGAAAGCTAACTGCAAAATGTTATCTTAACGCAGTGGTGTCCTGTCTGTTTAGTAAGTTATAGACGCAGTAAACTGTGAGAGTTAAAAGTACATGAGTTCAGTCTGCGGTGGAAATTACAGGATTGTTCTTTTCTTTACTGTTCTCTCTCTCTCTCTCTCTCTGATTAGGAACAGAGCTATGGTGAGTTTGAATCTGTTTCAGACTGTGTGGTGTTATGAGGGTGCTTTATTTCAGTGGAGGAAGGTTAGCAATGCTTTGTGCATGGAATAGGGTGAGGGAATGGAATAAGTTTCCTTCTTTGTGACAGACTTGTGTTTTTTCCTAACTATTTTGGTTTTATTTTATTGTTTCTTTGTTTTTTTTCATATATGTAATGGCATTGGTGGGTTGAGAGTGGAAATAAAAGGAGTGGTTAAAATTCAAATTTCTCTCTCTCTCCTCTCCCTTCCCTCATTCCCAATCTGCTATATTATACCGCACTTTTATTTTATTTTATTCTATTTTATTAGATGAAAGCCTGAAAGAAGGCTGAACCTAGACAAAAATGAAAGCTTTAAAAACTCAGTAAGGAGAAACTGGAGAGATGGAGAGTCCCGCATTTTCCCGTCTTCAGTTCATGGTTCCTCAGCTTTCCATCTGCCTGTGTTTCCTTTCTGTCAGGAGAAATATGAATGAATAATGAAACGTGCCTTATTGGAACAGCCCTTCAAATACCACCGCCCTGTAAAAACCCAGCACTCGACCACAGCCGTTCTCATACACCCTGTTCATGCCTGCTCGGTCGCAGAGCGGAGTCTGAACGGTTAATCCGTCATCATGTTGCTTTGCCATCTGTATGTCATTTGTGCAGTTCATAGGAGGAGAAACCGCCATTCGCGAAAACAGACAGATGCCCAACATCCCGAAAATTGTTTTCTCCCCATAAACCCCCCCTCCCCCAGTCACACCGCCACTCCCAAATGAGAATTATGTTGTGTAAATCCAAGAAGGCCCAGAGTGACTGCAAACTACTGTAGTTCTTAATCCCATACCTCATGCATAACTGAAATAATGTTTGTTGAATATTTCAAACATAGCTGCAGAGAGGGGGGGAGTGCATCAAAGAGGACAATTTAAAAGCAAACCAAGAAACGCTGTCACATGAAGAGAATATTTATTGTTAATTCACTAACCAGAAATACAGTGATGAATATTCGTTTGAAGATTTGTGACAGTGTAATGCAATCAATAGAAAAAAAGGAAGCTATGTCATATGGTATATTTTACTGAGACCATTGAATGTTTTTGTTACAAAATATGTTTTGCTCATTCTTTCATCAGAATATCTCATCCAATATGAAATGTCCAAATACATAATAAGTGCATTATTAATATCCTTGAGATGCACTGTATATAATTTCAGGCCAATGTTTAATCATGCAGTCTGGGCTGGGGGCGGGAGAGTGGGTGGGAGGGTGTTCACAATGCCTGATTATGTTTTCTTTTCCCTGCTAGAAAAATCAAATTAAAAAAATTAAGTTAACGTGTACAAGAAATGGGAACACAACATAATTTGGTTCAAAAATAAATCAGGTTCAGGACTGCTCAAGAACCCCCCAACCCCCGATGTTTCCATATGTCCAGAATCCATATGTTTAAAAAGGAAAACATATGGACACAGTAATTGTCATAACAGAGAGGGCTGTTCATCTGTTCAGTTCTTACTCTCTCTTGCATCCTATCACCTATTGTGGAGACAATTCTCTTTAGATTTTTATAAAATGTGTCGAGGAGACACTGGGTGTGTTCGGGGGGATTTTGGTAGCAGAAGGAAGAATCTTGACTTCACATAATTTCCCACACGGATTACCGCTCTGTCACGCAGAAAGATGAGCTGTGTTTTCACAAAGTCATTGTGCAGCTCGGCATACGAGCAGCGGGGAAAATGGTGCTCGTATGGTGCCCCGGCTCAGGACTGAATGGATGGGGGAGCACTAGGATGCAGTGGTGAATGACTCACACATGAGCTAAAACCCTCTGATAATTTCTATTTACCTAAAAACATGCCCCTGCAACAGACTGCTACACTGCCAACACCTGACCTTACCAGTCTCCCTTATCCATTACAAAGTCTGGCTTTCGAAAGGTAATATTTCAAACACCACAATGTTTGATTTCCAGAATTATAATTACAGTGCAGTCGATACATATTTGGATAGTTGGACACATTTTTTGTTCTGCTGAACTCCAGCACAATGGATTTGAAATGAAACAATGAATGTGAGGTTAAAATACAGTCAGCTTTAATTTAAGGGTATTTCATCAATATCCAGTGATCTATATATGATTTACAGGCAGTACAGATGCATTACTACACCTCTCTAAACTGTTTAGTATTTTTCACCTGGTCTGGACTTCCTACCTTTCCAGCTAGTACATTATCTAATTGTAACCTATCCAACCCATTTGAATTTTTATATTGGATTTCTTATATTTCTGTTATATCCACTTATCTTTACCCAGCAGACGCTGGGTATCTTCCCTGGTGATGATCTGCCGGGCCTGTACTGTAGCCATCTTCAGCTCCTGCTTGTTTCAGGTTTTTCGCCTTCAGGCTTGTCTTCAGCAAGGGAAACATGTGTTCAGCTGGATTCAGGATGCATGATTGATTTGGCCGGTTAAGAACACTCCACTCACAAGAACACTCCTTGATTGCTTTCATTGCATGTTTAGGGTTATTGGGTTATTGCTACAAGGACACCATCCAATGAATTTTCCGGCATTTGGTTGATTCTGAGCAGATAAGATGTTTCTCTACACTTCAGAATTCATCCTGCTACTGCTATCAACAGTCATATAATCAATAAAGACAAGTGAGCCAGTTCCAGCCCGCCCTACGTGCTCAAGCCAGAACTCTACCTCCACCATCAAAGATGAGGAGAGTGCTTTGGTTCATGAGTAGTTCCTTTGTTCTTCTATACTCTCCTCTTTCCATCACTTTGGTAGTAGATAATACTAATTTCATCTGCCCATAAGACTATGTTCCAGATCTCTACAGTTTTTAGCTAAAGTACATTTTTGGAGGGCTTACCAGCATCTTGCATTGAACCTTCCGAGGTTAAGCTGGTGCAGTCCTTTCTTTATTTTAGTCTTTCAATCCTCTATCCCTACATCCTGGTGTTCTTGATCTGTTCAATAGTTGAAAAGGGTTTTTTTCCTCCACAATTCAAAGTATGATTTGGTCATCTACAGCGGTCTTCCGTGGCCTACCAGGTTTCTATTGCTGATCTCACCAGTGCGTTCCTACTTCTTAACAATGTACCAAACAGTTGATTTAGCCAATGTTTTGGCTATGTCTATAACTGGTTTATTATGACTTTTCCAGACCCAAGATAGCCTGCTTTACTGCCATTGACACTTCTTTGGTCCTCATGTTGTGAGACAACAGCAATAGACTCCAAATGCAAATAGCACACTTACAATCTACTCAAAATCAAAATCTAATTTAATTAGATTTTCTCCAAATTCATTGAAACATTTTCAGTTTTAACAACCAAATGGTAGATTATTGGTAACATCTTTATGGTGAATTTGTTGTATTAAAAACTATACAGCACTTTATTTATCTATTTTTGATGTTAAGCAAGACTCTTGGTGGAATCTGCTATCCAACCTGCCAGTTGGACCCTCCCACTCTGGTTAAAGCTGCACTCCCTGCCCTCTCCCCACTGCTCACCCAGATTATAAACTCATCCCTGGTTTCAGGCTCTGTTCCTCCCTCACTAGAATTGGCTGCCATTACACCAAAACCCAAAAAAACTGGTGTAGATTATAACAATCTAAACAATTTCCGTCCCATTTCCAACCTCCCATTTGTGTCAAAAGTACTTGAACGTGTTGTGGCAGCCCAACTTCAAACTCACCTGGATTCAAATAACCTCCTTGAACCCTTCCAATCTGGCTTCCGACCTAAACATAGTACAGAGACTGCCCTTGTCAAGATCACAAACGACCTCCTCCTGCTGCAGACTCTGGACTTCTCACCATCCTCATCCTCCTCGACCTCAGCGCTGCTTTTGACACCATCTCCCACCCACTCCTTCTGGAGCGCCTAGCAACCCTGGGGGTCACCGGTACTGTGCTAGCCTGGCTAACATCCTACCTGACAGGGAGACAACAGTTTGTCAAGCTAAAACACCATAGGTCCAGGTCAGCAGCAGTTACCCGTGGTGTCCCTCAGGGGTCAGTGCTTGGTCCATTATTGTTCATCATTTACCTCCTCCCCCTTGGCCGTATCATGCATTACCATCACATCAACTTCCACTGTTATGCAGATGATACGCAACTCTATATCTCAACCAGGCCCTCTGTCCCCTTGCCCCCCCCCCCCCCCCGTCCCTCCTCAGCTGTCTTCATGACATTAAAACCTGGATGACTACAAACCTCCTTCAACTCAACCGCAATAAAACTGAAATCATGCTCATTGGTTCAAAATCCACATTGTCCAAAACACCCAGCTTCCTGACAACCATTGATGGTTTCCCTGTCCCCCTGTCAACACAAGTCAAAAGCCTTGGCATCATCCTGGACAATACTTTATCCTTTGGTCCCCACATAAAAAACATCTCAAGGACTGCTTTTTTTCACCTGCGCAATATCTCCTGACTCCGCCCCTCACTCTCCCACACCAGTGCTGAAACTCTAATCCATGCCTTTGTCACCTCCCGGCTGGATTACTGCAACAGCATCCTCTCAGGACTCCCCACCAAACTCACCAACAAACTTCAAATTATACAAAATTCTGCTGCCCGAATCCTCACCCGCACAAAATCTCATGACCACATCACACCCATCCTCACTCAGCTACACTGGTTACCAGCTCAACAGCGCATTGATTTCAAGATCCTCCTACTCACATACAAAGCTTTGAACACCCTTGCACCCCCCTATCTCTCTGACCTTCTTCACGACTACACCCCAACTCGCACTCTCCGCTCCTCCTCAGCTGGCCTCCTGTCTATCCCCACCACCCGACTCTCTACTATGGGTGCCCGAGCATTCAGCTCTACAGCACCCAGGCTCTGGAACTCTCTACCCATACACATCCGCCATACAGAGTCACTGTCATCTTTCAAAAAACTTCTCAAAACTCATCTGTTTACTCTTGCATACCCCTGACTGTTTCCTTACATGTTCTTGTGTCTATCTATGTCTGCTGTCTGTTTGTTTGATATGAATTTTATGTTCATTGTAAATTATTTTTAATTGGATATTTTGTATCATGTTTTTACCATGCTTATTTTGTATTTTGTCCAATGTAAGGGGACCTTGAGTGTCTAGAAAGGCACCATAAAATGTATTATTATTATTATTATTATTATTATTATTATTATTATTATTATTAGTTTTAATTAAACAATTAAAACATAACAGACAGATTCTTGGACTGAATTGGAATAACAAGGGGAACTAATGAGATGAGTCTGGTGTGTCAGAAAGAATTATAGACTGGCAGCAGAGTGCCTTGATTGGCCAAGAGAAGGGATAAGTCAGCTGTCTGGTGAGCAGTAGAGTGAATCCCTGTCATCTCATCTGTGATAAGACCGCTCCAATACATCACCCCATAGCAGAATAATCATGAATATATATGTTTTCTATACATAAATATCATTCCAAAGATTTCTCCATTGCAGGAGCACCAGATGTAGGGAAATCGGTTTTATGCTTTGGTCAGGTGCTGGAGTTCCGTCCTTCCTCGTTTTTCTTGTTTTTGTTCCAGCCATTATTGCAATACCTCTCAATTGTAATAAGCTGTGTATGTGTCTTACAATTATACACTTTTAATGTACAGTACATTACAGTACATTATTGGGGAATGATCTATCCTGTTTTCTGACGAGTTTTCAGAATACTAATGCTTTTGGTTTTGTGAAGTACTATGTAACATGCACTATTCCTGCTTCAGGGGTTACATTTTTAATAACATTTGAACATGGGAACACCTGTTCCCTGACATTAAACCATTTGTGGACAATTAAGAGTTCAGCGACACAACAGATGGCAACGGGCCAAGCTGGCATGGTGTTAAAATACGGTAGAACTTCAATACACGTTACCAACAACCTTGCTTGACCAAGAGATTTTCTGTCATGAAAAAAGAGTGTACACAAAGGGAGCATAAATTATTTCAATAGCACCTTTCAACAGCAGAAATTTGGACCATGAGTTTTTGAAGAAGGAAAGGGTAATATATTCCAGATAGTAAAATGTTAAAGCTCTTCTCCATCAAAAAAGAATTACTGCAAAACATCAATATATCAGCACATAGTATCATCCAAAGGGAGTGGTGTTATTGTTTGATTCTTAAGGGAGATACTGCAGGTAAGGACGGGAGTCTGACATGAACAGCTCTCTTTGGCAGGAGCACTAGCATAGCCTATTCATGAATGTACGGTATGTCGCCTCCAAAATTATAATGGATTGTATTAATATAGCGCCCAATAAATTTAGGGGGGAAAAAATCTCTTTAGCCACTAGCCATGTGAACTATCCACCCACACATCACATGAGGTGGAGACAGAAGGATTTATACTTGCAATTAAACTGAGGCATATTAAGATGACCAGAGGAAATAAAAGCTCTCCTGACTGTTGTTTGAATTTCAAAAGAATTACTGGGATAGCAGTGTGAAGTGGTCGTATAATTGGGAGGCTGGATTGTTAGGATATTTTTGAAGGAAGAAGAAGATATTACAATAGAAACAAGTTATTTTCCCTAATGTGTCTATGGTCAAGGCAATTTATTTTCAGAGAAAAGGCATTATGAGATGGGACGCTTGTGTACCCCATTAAAAATGCAAGTGTACAAGTAGAGTTATTACTTGTGGGAAAGGACACTTCACACAGCTTCTGTGTTTGGCCCTCCAGCAGGGTCACAGTTTGACATGCATGATGGGTTAACCTCCTGAGACCCAGGAGAAAAGATTTTAACTATTTTACTTTTCTGACTTTTTTGTCTTGGATGACAAAAACATGTTGCAGTGAAAATAGTTTGTAAATATATATTTTATTGAATTTTAATTGAATGCGCCTCATGTGAAGAGATATACCGTATAGAGCTCAGGAAAGCCAAAATGTAATTGTTTGAGGATGCAGGGTCTCAGGAGGTTAATCATGGAGGCAACACGCCACCTTTTGCCATTCATCAGGGCTCTGCCTCCAAGGACAGAATACTAAATTGGTGACAAAATGGCCGACCACTTCATCCTTGGTCCATTCATACACCACACAACTGGATCATATGGTCCGTGTTTATTATTTTATTATTTCTTTGGCAAAGAGGCCTCTTACTTATCTGAAACAGGAATGCTTATGCAGCTGCCAAAAATTTACTGATATCTTCGATCAACAGTGTTTTCATCTTACTGCACAGTGCAATGATTTACCAGAAACATAATATGCTCTAATTGTAATAGCAGCTTCAGTTTCTGTTGCCTTTAGGTTAATAACACCGTCTTTAGCCTTATCCAAACAATAAACACCTGTGAAATACAAGTAGTAATCACTGAATAAATATACATGATTATAAACATTTGTCATTTGCCTCCATTGCTAAATGTATGGTTATACATTCACTAGGAACTGAACCTACCATTTCCACTGTCGTGTCCTTGAGGGACCCTGCTTCGCAAACACTTCAGCAGGACACATGCCCTCACAGCTCACAGGAATAACACTTCTGAAACAATAACACAGAGGAACAGCATGAATTTACCATTCCAAACTCAACAATGCTTCAGACCGTGGGTGTGGTGTGATAAGGCAGTGCTCAGTTTCCCCTCCTAAGAAACACTGCTTGCTTTAACAATATGAATTCGGCCCAATAACCCAAAGCATCGATTGAAGTAGTACTTAAGTAAAAAAAAAAAAGTGAATATATGGCCATTATCTGTAGCTCTGCACTGTCACTGTTGATTGAGTTACATTTTTTAAAACCTGAAGATGTAACAATTAAATTGTAAGTATAATATTTCCACATTTATTTTGCATCTCACTCTGGAATAGCTAAATCCAGAATATTGTGTTAAGATTACTTACTGGGTATTATGGATCAAATGTACTTATTGATTTGACAACAGATAACCTACAAAAAAATAACATGTAACACGTTAAATAAAGGGGACACATTTTGGTACATTTTTTAAATAGCCATGGTCAGATTTAAGCCATCATTTGTTCAAATGTATAAAAGACCTGTTTCCGAATTATACTTATATTAGGAACAATAATATAAATATAACAACCATACCTTATTTATATTCCCTTTATACAACTGCTGTCACCAACAATGCATACAATAGACAAAATAAAAACAAGAATTCACAGGAAGCACTTTAAAACTTGAGTGCTCTTGTGAGTGGTCCTGTAGTATCCTGTAATTTCCCCCTGTTACAGTTTAATTTTACTGTGCTCATGTTCATTTAGTTGCTCTCCTTATTTATTTACTTGTTGGAATCTCATCAAGAAGTCTGCTAAGATTTGAAGGGTCACTGGCCATGACACTCAACTGTGAATTTGATTGACTTCTGCAAGGTCTCATGGCGAGTTTCCATTTTGATTATTACAATCATTAGACTAATGGCAAGCCGGCATATCCCAAGGTGGGTGTAGGCAAACACAAGCTGCCTTATCTGGTCCAAGCAGAGAGCTGAATTGGAGAAGCTGGAGGCAACAGTAGGAAGGCACGGAAATGCTGCCACGACAATTTACCAATTAGAACACTGCATGTCTACAAGCATAATCTCCATCGCCCCAGGGGTTAACGTCTCAAAGCGCTCGCAAATGGAATGTGAAAGACGGCAAACTTCAAACAGCTTCATAGTTGATCCACTTGAAGACCCGTGAAAAATTAAACTGTCACTATATTTATTTATTTACCTTTTCTTTTTAACATTTTTAATTCTTTTTTATTTGAAGAATCAGCACAAGTTGCATAAGTGTCATTGCTGGATCGTCGTATATGCGACTCATGTTGGTGCTTGGAAAGACTATGATTACACATACAAATACTTCTGAAGGACAAGCAGTGGTTTAATGGTACAAACCGGCAACGCAACTCTACACAGATATCAAGGTTTTAAACATTCAGCAATGACTAGTTTGAGGGAACCAGAGAAAAGCTATTTCATCTCAAAAGCTGATGAATGTCTATGTTTACTGCAAAAATTCCCCCTGTGAGAGCTTGTAACACAAGAATTAAAAGAAAACACAAAATTATCTAATTGGTCTAATTATAATATGACTATGAAGCCAGTGTGGTTTATGGTACCCACCCATAATAGGGATGTAACTGGTAGGGATAATAATAGGGATGTAACCTGACAGTATTTCTTTCTGCTTTGGTACTTTTAATATAGTGTCCATAACAAAAGGATTTTTTTCCCCGAAAGCTTCACAGAACAAAAAAAAACAGAAAAGCAACAATATTTTAACTGAACTGCATAACCTGACATTCAGCTTCCGAAGAGATATGGCCAGAGTAGGAAAAGAACACAGTTCTCTGGTATGATTCAGCAGACTCATAACCCTATCTGGAATTTACCTTCAACGGACTTCAGAGACTCATATCAAATACCTCTGAGCTCCATGTATATATATCTACCAATATGTTCACAAAAAATAATAAAAAATAAAATAAAATAATAAAAAATTGGAAGAATATTTCATAATTTATATTAACATAGCTGGCCAGAGTGCTTTCATTTGAGGTATTTTCTTATCATTCTCTATTCTGCTTTGAAATGAACTTTTTCGCAAGTTAATTTTCTCATGTGTTTTTAAACTCAGTGATGAAAGTCACTACACTAATGCTAATCATGGCATTTCAGACTTCCACAGAATTTTACCAACATTTTTCAGGGATCATTGGACTCTTCAGTTTAAAATGAACACACACAATTCCAAATATACGTGGCCTTCACCCTTGGCTAATGGATGCAGATGCAAGACTTATGCCATTGAAGAGACAGCACTTTGTGCTTTCCTCAGCCATCTTTATTTATTTGGGTCATCTTTATCCCATCTGTTAACAGGAGCAGGACTCTTTAGGACAAACAAGGGCCTTAACATGTTAAGCATGTTGTTTCATTGTAGTCTGTCTCCCTGTTATTCATTCTCTAGCTAATGACAAAAAGCTGAGGCAGAAAAAATACACAGCCACCACACTAAACACACCACCCTGAAAATCATTGGCTGAAAATGGGATTTAAGACTTTTTTTTCTCCTTGATTTGGCAATGTAATCGACAATTTTAGATGTATAATCAAATGAAAATTCACATGTGATTAAGTTGTAGATTTTCAGCTTTAATATAGGAATCAGCATACATTTTCCCTACACTAGTTTACATTAAAATTCATGAATTCTCTATGCACCTCGTTGTTGCTTGCACATTGACTTAGTGATTCCTCATAAAATGGTATGGCCTTGCAGTTTCCTCACATAGCACTGAATTAATGATTCTATTTAGGCATGTCAGTTAAGATAAGCCAGTGCGTGGAATGCGCAACTGAATGAAAATAGCCTACTGTAAAATGTCTGAGTGGAATAAGAATGGACGCACACGTCATTCCTATTTTGAAGCACTGGATATTATACACCATCTACACCATGACCAATCATATAGCGAGGGCTTTCATCGCATCATAGCTCAACCACGATAGTGTACTTCAGTATACTACACGTTCAGTCCTACTGTATATTAATGTAAGACGTCAAAATAAGAACGCACATCTATAGGAGCAGAACGAACGCTTTGAGGTTTTTTTTATTTTATTGTTCATCGAAATGAGCTGGGTTTTACCTCACCTTTGCCTCATTCGGGTGAACTATACCTATCGTACTTCTTTTAAAGAATACCTGCCCCGATGAAGACTGGGAAAACAACACAACCCTGCCCCCTACCTCACTGCTATCTTCCTGAAAAGATTTCTGGATTCCATGCATTTCCGTTACAAAGGGATGAATTGTTTGCGCAAGTGGGCTATTGGAGAAAATCTTTTTTCATTGACAATTGGGCAATTATGATAAATTCACGCACTTTCTGTAGCTTTTGAATCAAATTAGGCAAAATATGTTGGTTTTCCATTCACTTCCCAATAAGTGAAGTGGTTATGAACCACTGTTTAAGACCATCAACACTTTAAATGCAGATATTTTGGTAAAGTAGTGTTTGCACCGTTCGTGGATCCATTTGGCTGGAGTGTGCAACAAACGATGTGCAACGATATTCTGCAACAAAGGATAGGATTGTCGCACGTGTGGATCTGGCATGAGACCACAATCGTCTACTAATGGAATGCTGTTTAATTATAGTATTATGGTATGGTTTCCTTTTTCACATAGACCCAGTTGTTTGACAAAAAATGTAACCAAGGAAACATATATTTTATCTCTCATTGGCCGATTTAACAATAAGCCTCTCCAATGACAGGCCCATTCTCCTTGCCAATGCCCAATGGAATCCGGAGCTGCAAAGCACGGTAAAGTGACGTCATGCAGCCTCATACTCCAGAGTGGAAGCGCAGAGGAAAGAAGCGACCTCGCCTCCACCATGGAGACGAGTTAGCTTGATGTACTTGTGGGACAAGGTCAGGGTTTCCATGAGAACTGCTTGCTGAATGGAAAAGCTATATCATCCGATGGAGTGCATCCTCAAAACGCACAGACTACGATAAAATTCCTCCTTACGGTAAGGGCGCGTTTGAATAGAAGACGTTTCGGTAGCCTAAATAACCTACAATTAACTACTCTAGCATCTACCTTGCTTGTTGGACGCGCGCCTAGGACGGCGTCTAGTAGCTACTTGCAAACAATTATGTCCCGGGTAGTTTCCAGTTGATTGTCTCTTCTGAACATTTAAAGAAACCAGGCGTATGAACTGTCGTTATACGCATGAGTCGGAATCCTAATACGAGTCATCATTCTCGTGTGACAATGACCTACTGCACACCTTTGAAAGACCTTCGTTGTAACGTGACATTTGATATTTTGAGCTGCTTGCTTTGCTAGCTAACTTTTATCAAAATACGCTCGATTTGCGCTGGGAGTACGCGCTCGCATATTGTGTTCCGTTACATTTTAGCGAGGGCGCACAGGAATTGGCAACAATATCGAAGTAAATGAATATAGACAGGTGTGCTATGTTTAGGAATTTCAAGAATTTTACGTCCTGTTGGGGCAGGGAGATCAATACCAGACCCTCGTCTGTCCGCAATGCCAAAATGGTCTGCTTTTATCTTTTCCTCAGAATCGCATGCAATTTTCATTTCTCAGTTCGTCAGGGTCACTATAGACTACCATGGATATAACATCCTTTAGGTATTTGCAACATAGCCATAAACTAGTGGTGTAACTTCTGTTGTGCATTACACATCCCCAGAGTGTGGGTTATACGACATAGCCTAACTGTCTCTGGATTAGACTAATGCAGGATTGGAAAATACCACGGAATGGAGCCTAATCGCAGACTCTGCTTTGAAGTATTCAACCCTGATCTCTGTTCGTAGTCTCTCGTTATCAGTGTCCTGCATTTGCTCAAAAGTTTGCAACATAAGTTCCGTTGTGTGAAGAAGAGCACCAAAATAATCGTGCAAATTATAGCATTTCAGACTTCTTGTAGCCTTATTTTGATTCTCGACAGAATCAGTCTTGTTTCGACGTTGTTCTTTAGACCGAGGCGAGGGTACGAAAACAGCGCATGTTTGGGCAGATTGGGGGAGACGCCTGTTGAGTGCTAGGCGTGTCGATTTACATCGGAAACGGTTCTGCCTCGCTCAGCAGGACTCCAGTCACTCCAAATAAATGGGGGATTTCAGGCGCGTAGTAAGTCTGAGCAGAGACTTCCTCGCGTCATTTACCTTAGAGGAGTTTTTGAAGAATCGCCCTGCACTCACTCGACCCGTTACCTCCAACGCAGAAGAAAAATGGACACACTATCATTCTGGTTTCTGCAGCCCTCTTGTGCTTCCACTCAGTATTTAGAGACGTCAGTACTAACTCGGGTCTGAATTACAACTTAGCTGCTTATAACGCTTGAAGCGTTAACAGTTTAAATGGATACTATATGTGCTTGAATGTGTGCAACTGTGTAAGACACCATGTTTACCTAGTGGTAACCCTAATTGAATGTGCTAAAATTAAATGAGAATCAAATAATTTCCCTGGTTAGTCTTCCAAGCGCTATTTGTTCTGCATAGGTCACATCCTCATACTGGGAAATAAATGTCAAATTCTCTGTGGCTTGTGTGAATGACATGTTGTATGACGTACTGTTCGAACACAGCCTTCAGTAAAAAGACTTCTAAATCTATTTGACTGTTTCAAAAAGGCAACTCTGGCCAAAGGGGCGAGCCTTTGAGCTGAGAATCGTTCCTCTGCACTGAGTTATTGTGGAGCAGTTTTTTTTCCTTGCTGGTACTAATCTGCAGTGCTTCAGTCTCTTTCGCACACCACATTCCACACAACAGATGCAGACTGACATGGTGCAATGTAAAACAGTTAAGAGCTGGATGATTAGTTTTAGCTGTGGCTGGCTGTAGGTATGCACTGCACAGAGATGGGATTGGGTGGCTGTGTGGCTGTATTCAGTTGATGAAGCCAGTGGTAAGAAGTCCAGTAATGGCTCTGGTTTTGAGTTTAGTTTGATGTTCACTGCACAGCAGTACTCCCTTGTCCACATGCAGGGTAGCCTAAATCTCAGAGCAGAAACTTGCTGTCAACTCAGGAAGCTTCTTTACTAAATCCAACATTATATTTTGCCTTGGCACAAATTTGTATTATGAGTTGCTCTGAAAGATATCTGAAAGCCTTGCATACATACAAAAATTTTGGAATCGAGAACTGTACTCAACAGCAACATGCTCCACAGATAATGCTCAGACTTTCTAACTTAGTTTTTGAAGATGAAAGCGAAATTAAGCAAAATTAAATATATTTGCGGAGCTTGCCATTTAAATCTTAAGTGCTGAATCATTCTGGGTAAAACTACCCAGTGTTTGATTCTACCATAGTTAGTTCAAAGAGTATGTTCCTTTTTCAACCTTTTACCACCTGAGGCAGAAACGGTTTCTGAATCTTCGGTTTCCAGACGCTACAATGGCACTGTCACTCCCTTTTGTTTTTCAAAACCTGACCATCAGCCAGTGAAATCATCTGCTGACCCATTTGCATTTGATTCAGTTTTGCATGTACTTTGCATAACCTTTCACAGCTGGAGTAACTGGCACAGCGAGCGTTTCCCTGCTCAGATTGCGGGCTGGTCTGGGGTGTAGTGATACGCCGAGCGTGTCCTCCAGCCACCCCGCTTCATTAATGAAGATTTCTTTTCCAACAGGGCCCTCTCCATCCTGGCCTATAATTAATTATCATTTCCGGGCAGTCATTCGGTGAAGTTCCACCACTCCATCTTAATGGTGGGATCATTGTTTTTCACAATGAAGAGGCCAAGATGGCTGCCTCTGCACTGAATGCCAATGACGTTGGTGTTGGCTACATCTAGAGAGTCACAACCTCTGGATATGCCCATCAATAGATAATCAAACCAAAGTGAAACAATTGAAATGCTCCTCAACTGACACTGGTCTAGGTTATATGATGCATTTTGAAAATCAAGCCGCTATGTTTTTGCTTTGAGTAGCCACATGCTAAGGTCTGCATAACCGTCTGTCATTGGAATGGGGTACTGCATTTTTACTCACTGTAAAGTAACTGTGAAGCTTATAAGATCAGGATGAAGCTGTACGGTCCCCTCTGCTGATTTTCTTGGTTGTTTTGCTAAGTGGCTTTTCTCCCACGTGACTTGATCACCTATGGTTCCATCACGTTTGGAAATTAAGGTACAGTAGAGGTACATTTTTGCTCTCTAGGGAGCAAATTTGACAGATGTGCCCTGAAAGTACAATAATGTCCTATTTGGGTGTTAATAATGATGGCCTACAAGCAAAAAAGGGAAAAATTAATAATATTTTGCTGGGCGTACAGTTTCATGTACATATAGGCTACCACCCCGATGACAGGGTTTGTACATTTATAGGCATTTGTACATACCTTTTTTTCCTCTTGAGTGGTGGTGAGGTCTAGGATATTTACCTACTGTAGTCTGAGGTGGCCTTATCCTGAGTTTGACCTTTTGCACTCCCGGCTTACAATCCCTTATACATGATTGGCAATATACACACAGTTGAGCAGTTTATCAGGTATTTATTTTTAGGCTTATTAAGTCTTCTGCTGTTGTGGCCTACCCACTTAGAGGTTTGACGCGTTCTGTGTTCTGCATACCACTGTTGTGTGGTTATTTGCATTACTGTCGCCTTCCTGTCCACTTCGACCAGTCCGGCCATTCTCCTCTGACCTCTGTCATTAACAAGGAGTTTCTGCCCAGAGAACTGCTGCTCACTGGGTGTTTTTTGTTTTTTCCCCAATCTATGCAAACTCTAGAGACTGTTGTGCATGAAAATTCCAGGAGATCAGCAGTTTTCTGAGATAGTCAAACCACCATGTCTGGCACCAACAATCATTCCATGGTGAAAGTCACTTGGATCACATTTCTTGCCCATTCTGACATTTGGTCTGAAAAACAGATTAACCTCTTTGCCACGTCTGCATGCTGATTGGCTAATGAAATATTTGCATTAGCAAGTTGCCGTATGGGTCTACCTAATAAAGTGATCACTGAGTGTAGTTTCAAAAGCATTTGACTGTATATGTAACTACTGAAATCGTCACCATAACACATTCTAGAAACAAACATGTAGGCCACATGTAGTTCATGCTTAAACAGATGTGTATTTAGCCCTTTGATTAGGAAGGAAACAGCATTTGAATTTGAAGCTTACTTGCTTTGCATTCCAGTGCATCACAATGGATTACCTGTCCATCGCTACCTCCTGGCCAGGTCTCAGTGGGTTTGACTGCTAAAATAAAGGATGCACAAAACCAGCGGCTCTGCCCGCTGTTGAGATCGGAGCATCTCCGCGGTCTCCGGCGGATGCACCTCGTGAAAGTCATCACCCGCAGCCGGCCTGCCCACAACAGCTGACATCTATTGAAGCAATTCACTTAAAGCACACGGATTTGGCATGAGGAACAGCCCTGGGTTGAGGTGGAATTCCCCAACACAAACACCTCTTTGTGGACTGTGCCTTTTCACGGATGGCAAAGATGTGTGTGTGTGTGTGTGTGTGTGTGTGTGTGTGTGTGTGTGTGTGTGTGTGGTACCACATCATGCAGCAGAAAGCACAAACGGCCTTAATCTGAGTTTGAGATAAAGCTCTGTGGTTTTATAGCGATGCATGACTAGAATTCTGTGTTTTGAAATGTACTGGCAAACAAACGCTCTGTCGTTCTGTTGTTTTTTTTCTTTAAATTTATTTTATTCATACGCGACCGGAATTAGCCTTGTGCTTTCATTTAAAAAATATTTTCTTTCCAGTAATGAATTATTTGCTCTTGTGTGAGATTAAATATTTTATCAGATCAGAAGGAACTCATTGCTTTTTCAATGGAGAGATGTGGCTTTTTAGCTGCATTGTGTTATTCTTCTTTTTCAGGCTTCTGTTATTGTGTTTATTAGTTTCTACACTAAGGGGTCAAGACCAGGCTTTGTTTTTGAAGCTCAAAGGACGCTGGCACCACGCCGGTCTTTCAGCCACTCGTTTCACTAAGTTAATGGTACCAATGCGCTCAAAATACAAAGGCAATATTTCTCCCCACAAGAACATGTAGCTGCATATAGGTGTTTTTTCTTCAAATCTCTCCACATGTGCTAATTTGTTAAACTCTTGTCATTTGGACAATGTTTTAATAACTTGTGGACAAAGAGTTTGCATCACTGTCTGGGGAGGGGGGGTGGTGTCTCACACACTTACTGGACGAGCCAGACTCGGCCCAGACTTCATGACCATATAAGGGCCCCTCCTTTACCCTACCTCAGTCTCTGGCTCCAGTTTGTACAACATGGCGGCACAAAAGCTACACTTCCGTGGCTTCAAAATGCTTTTCGCAAGCCCAGGGAAAGTGAATGGGTGATGTCACAGTCCCTTTGTCCATATTTTTTTACAGTCTATATTGTACACTCTGGTTTCAACGAACAGGATGTGACATCAGATCAGGTCAGGTCCGGAGTTCTTCAAAGCCCTTTCCTCAAAGTCCGCACTGGTGGCTGCACAAGAGAGATGAGTGTGACCTTATGTTGAGATCTGAATCGTATGCATTGAGTCTTTCTGCACGTTTAAATGGCAAGATTTAAATAACGATGGTTTACTTAATATGGTGCATTTGTCTCTGAATCTGTTCAGCCATTCTTCCCTGCTGCATTAGCATTGTACTGTAAAGTGTGCGTGTGACCCCTGATCTGTGTTTGTCACTCTCTAGTGACTCCTGCTGGTCAGTCAGGCTCACGTATGAAAGGTCCTCCTCCACCTCTGTACTATGCAAGTTTGGCTGCAGTGTGAAAAGAAGCAGCTGGTGACACCACGTGTTTTGGAGGAGAGGCGTGATTGGCTACACCCTTCCGAATTGGCGTTGGTTTCACGCATTAACGCCACTGTGGTTGCGGGTTGGACATTCCAAATTTTTTGGCAATCTGATATACGCAGGCCTGTGATAGGCACCAGATTTATTTAAAAATGAAAGAAGAAAATGTAGATAAGTGTGTGTTCTTCATCACAGAACATGGAGGTGCGCTTGCAACAGATGATGGAAAACCATGCTGGAACCTTGTTGACAGTAGTGACTTTCACTTTGATTTAATCTGTAATGATTCACAGGGTCTCTGGTAAAACCAGGTACTAGCAAGCCAACAGTGGCAACCAACTGCGGTGCCTGAGTTCTGTGATAATTGAAAAATTTAGTTTCTTATCCCTAATATTAGAAATGGAAATTTAAGTTGGAATATACCTGGTGGGGGGGGGTCGTCTATTACAACTTCAATTTCCATTTTTATTTCCATCAATGGCCATATTTCAAGCCATTGTCATTGATCCAGAGTGCTTCTCTGCTTCTTGCAAAAAGCTACACTTGATCATCTCTCTCTGCTTCAATCCTGCAGTGCAAGATGAATTTGAAAGTCAAATTGGAAGACCGGTTCTCAGCATAAACAGATGGTGTAAACGGTGTTTGGAATCATCCCCTGTTCAGCTACCGTATTCGTCCTGTACACTGAGCACCTGCCATTAAGCAGCCATCCACATCTCCTCTAAGCAGGTTCTGTTTCCAGTATTGCACATTTTGGCAGCATATTTTACCCAGTGATGTATGGGAAAATAAATATGACTACTCACTTGCACTCATTTGGTGAGGAAATGGCATGCTTTGCATTGAAATTATTGCAGAAAAGGACCGTTTATTACGTCAAACAAAACTTGATATCTGACTGCAAACTGTGGTTAGATTTATTTTCCTGCATATTAGACTTAGCAAAGAATAAAGCAATAACAGGTAATGGGTTTCCACACAAGCCATTGTAAAAATAAATAAATAAAGATAATACCCCTCCGTAGCTGGATATTTGTGACAGTTGTTGTGTACGATAGACTTGTACTCATCTTTTCAGCTTGGGAGGTATTCTGTTCTCGCAGTCTGAACCAGGGTTGGGTAATAAGCCTCTTCACGATTACTGCCTTCAATTATCCCCCAGGGTGTCGTTAGAACTCCATTCTCCCCTCTGTGCTTAGAATGAAGGCCTGAGTGCTGAAATGAAGGTATTCTGTGTTCACAGCAGGGCCAAACGTTTCAGGTAAAGCACACAAAGGAGCCTTTGTACAGCCGTTTTGTGTCCGACACACTGAGAGGAAGAGGCGAGATCGCAGATGCAGCGCCTCCGGCATGATTAGCCAAGTCTTTCCGCATCTTGGAAAAGACTCGAGTCATCCGTGGTGACTGATCTCTTTCCATCACGTTCGATTCCGCGTCCCACGTTTGGGTGGTTTGGTCTCAGGATGAATGCAATTTGCGGAGTACCCAGATTTCAAGTGTAGCATTATCTTTTCCCAGTTCAGTGCTGGGATGGTTCATACATAGGCCAACCGGCATGTTATCCGAAGAAAATCTGCATACATTTTCAGTTTTATATAATGTCTTGTCGGGAGTTGGAGAGTATTACCATACATTGCTGCATAAACATAGGTTTTGAAAACGTTCAAACGGTTCAAATTATCATTTCATAATGGCATGACTACAGAAACGGAACCCTATTGACGGCTGTTAACTGCTGACCATGATTAATCCCGGAACATGGATTTAAGGAGAGGTGCATTCATGCTTTTGAAAATAGGTTAGTCCTTTATTTATTTAAATATGCTGCCATGGTTACAGGGCGGATGGTTGGGGGGACACTTTTGGGGAGGTAATTCATTGCTGATTTTCAGTGGATTGGTAGAAGCCCATTCCTGTGCAATGGTCAGGTCCTGGGCAGCGGGAGATAACACTGAGTACAAAGGCCTGTCAGCGCTTTGGAAGATTAGCCACACAATGGATTTTTGTCCAGTAAACAGCCCTCCTTAGTGCAGTCATGCTGAGCGTGAATTGGGCAGGCTGGAAACAGAGAGCTAAATTCACGCCGCCTGTTCTGCTAGCCCCTGCGCTGATGAAAGGAAGAGGTGCATTTAAACTAGAGCTGCGATGAACATGGACTCACACTACAACTGCGTCGATATCGCACGTGTGAATCGATTTGTATCGCGATGAATTGTTCATGTGCATGGCAAAATTGTATTGATGGAGGCACTGAAGTTAAACTCACTTAGATAGTAGTGCTGTTTGTCATTTCATTGACTTCATAAGTGTCGGTGGGGAGGTGGGGACCTAATGGTCACATTCACATCGCTGCTGATTGTATCGCGATTAAATCATATCATTCTGTATTGTTATGAATTGAGAAGTCCTATCACATCACCCTATGTTCAGTGTACTCTAAACTCTGTGTTTCGGAATATGAGGAGCCATTGTTATCAGACACTAACTTCAATAAGAGTTATGGGAAAATCATTGCTGTTTAAAACCACGTAAGAGTGTTATGGGTAGGATGGGACTATCAAAACAGAACCTGGCCTTGAGGCTGGTGAGGTGATAAACTTGAAGGTGAAATAATTCCTCCACTTTGATTGGATAATAGTGCCTCGGAAGGCCGGCCATGATATGATGTATGATATGATATAATATGGTACAATACATGGACGTTTTGTTGTACTTCAGTTCAGGGTCACATACAAGCCTTTTCCCACAACATTGTGCTATCTCCTTGCTACAAAAAAACAAACTGCTGACCACACAGTTTTTAAGCTTTTTGCTCTCATGTTCCCTTCTATGCACTGTTAAATTAACTGGTTTTATCCCTCTGACCAGTAGGTTTGTGTTCAAATAACACTGATAATTATTTTTGTTTGTGACTAATTGCCTTAATTAGTTTATAATAATGTAAATAATGGAAGAGGTTTCCTGTGTACAATGGCCTTCTTGAGAGACTATTTATAATTATCTCTTTAGAAGTCAACTTTTTGGGTCATGTGAAATGCTTGCTTCTGAGACCTTAATATAAACAGAAGGAATACCACCAGGGGAAACTTAACATGAGTTGACGAAGTGAACCTTTTAAACTAACCTCTTTAAATATATTCCTCCTGGAGCTATCTGCATGCAAATCCTTCCTTTTTCAGTTCAGTTTGGCCTAAGACATGCAGCGCACGCTTGCGATAGCCTAACTTCTCATGCTCTTTAAGGCTTGCTTGGATTACAGTTCTTTCCGCACATGCTCAGAAAGGAAAATTCCTTGTGTGGTCTGTAATTAGGGCTGTTGCTTGCGATTGAAACTTGCTTTCCAGTTTCAGTGAGCCGGTAAGCTAATTGCGGGCCTAGATATGGGTACAAAGGAATCCCAAGACCACCTATGTTTTTATTTCAAGTTGGCCTGACTCCAAAGACCAGAAGGTTTGATATAGCTTATCGCTGTTTGCCAAGTGCCAGTGCCCTGCATGTTTTGGTAGGCTGGGTGCTGATATTTACCATCAAACAGGGTAGGTAACTCAGATTGCCTCATTGCAGACCAGGTTTTTTGTGTAATTTAAAGGGGCAGGGGAAGTGTAAAAACGTTGTGAAGTAGCCTACCTCTGCAGAGTAAATAAGCATACATATTTCACCATGGCACACACTGCACCGTTGTAGCCAATAGCAGCTTTATGTGGGGAAAATGTCCTTCCACACAAAGATATAGCCCACATAAATCAGGAAATGGGCTCAGGGCGGGACTCCAAAAATCCACCTTCACTCGGCGAGTATATATGGCCACGGAGTGAGCTTGTGAGAGCAAGCGATTGTAGGAATGCACGAGCATTCGGAGATGTCTGAACACCGCAGTCCCTCTGCATCAGGATGAGACTGACAGCAGCGGCCATGCCTCAGTGCTTTTCGTCCTCCGCAGGAATTCTCCCCCTATCTCCACACATTCCCGGAGCGGAAAAGCGAGATACAATTTTAATAGAGCCAAGTGAACCCCAAATAAACTGTAATTTACTTGGAACGTGTACAACTCCTGTTGCCGCAATGCAAACAGTCCTGTATTATGATGGCAAACAGTCGATTTGTTAAAGTTCTCGTTTTACACTCTCTGTTTTAAGTGTGTGTTTTTGGCAGGAAAAGTGCTCGTATCACCGCCTTGGTGTGCTTTACTCTAAGAACTTATATGGCCAAAGATCCTCTGTTCGAATTCTGACAAACGGCTGCTCGGAGTTGTTGATACAAAGAAAATATTTAGTTTCTTTAAGACTCACACAAGGGTGAGTATTTATGACGTTCTCTGTTCTTAAATGGCCTGCTTGTATGGAGCAGTGTCAAATATAAATATAAACACTTAAGACGTGACATTCTATTGAAGCGTTGACCTAGCTATTATAGCAACAAAAGTTTAAATGGGGTCGCGGCGCAATGCACTGAACTGGCATTGTACAAGGTTTCT
Source organism: Conger conger (assembly GCF_963514075.1). Lineage (NCBI taxonomy): Eukaryota > Metazoa > Chordata > Actinopteri > Anguilliformes > Congridae > Conger > Conger conger. The sequence continues at coordinate 21,541,576 of NC_083776.1, forward strand.
AACTTTTTAGGTCAAGGACTGTTGTCGTTTTACATTGCGTGTCATGTAATTTAGCAAGGTGTATGTGTGTGTGTGTAATGTGAAGCAAAGCGATTGTGTAGATATACACTGGAGGGGAGTGGGCCGAGGAACATGATGTCGCTCTCTAATTTGTGGGGCGCACTGTCCCCGGGGCGTACGTTTCTGCACTCGCAGTTGATGAAAGGACACGTTCCACCTCAGCGCTGCAGCGTCTCACACACCCCGCATTCATCTGATCTCAACGCACTGACGAGGAATCTTTCCCGCTGTCCTGTTGGCAGTGATTTAGAATTCAGTTACAGCCAACCTTATATCCACTGGCTTCAATCTCTGCTGGCCAAATTTACACCTCCAACTCCTCGGGGGTCGAGTCAGTTTTATTTGTATTGTGCTTTTTGCAGAAAACTCTCACAAAGACATTTTACAGAGTAGCAGAATGGCAAATAAGGGCAAAAACTAGGCCTGAACCCCCATATAGGAAGTACGTGAGAGAAAAACAAACTCCCCAGTGGGGAGAAAATCAAAACAGTGGTAATAAAAAAAACTCCCGTGGGAAGAAATCTCAGGAGGAACCGGCTATTGAAAATGAGCCCATCATCCGCTGGCCTCATGGTGTAAAGTAAAGGTAGACTGGATGTCACAGAAATGTAATAAGAATTCTATCAGGGAGACGAGTCTTGGCGAAAACAAAAGCATATTTGAAGATTATTAAGGTTGCTCATAAAACTTCTGCTCATATAGCAGCTTCTCTGAGTTTATGCAAATGTGGGGAGAGTGATGCTTGCTGTATGAAGGTATTGAAAACAGAACTGGGTAATGTCTGGAATGGTTACTCGGGTTGCTCACTGCTCCAGCCAAAAGCTAATCCCAAATTACCAGCCTTTCCACCCCATGCTCCAATGGATATTTCCCCATATTGTGACCTCCTTGAGGAATTGCAGACTTTGTCCAATGGTCTTGTTCTTTGGCGGGGTTATGGACAGAACAGCTGAGGAACCTCAGTGATGGTAAATGGCAGGCATTTATATAGCGCCTTTATCCAAAGTGCTGTACAATTGATGCTTCTCCATTCACCCATTCATACACACACTCACACACCGACGACGACTGGCTGACATGCAAGGCCCCGACCAGCTCGTCAGGAGCATTTGGGGGTTGGGTGTCTTGCTCAGGGACACTTCGACACAGCCCGGGCGGGGGATCGAACCGGCAACCCTCCGACTGCCAGGCGACTGCTCTTACTGCCTGAGCCATGTCGCCCCGATGGGTCTAGCGTGATGGTAGGGTATGGAGAACAATGGCCTCTCTTCCTCCTTTGCCTGCTGCTCTTGCTGGGGGAAGGCTGGAGAGATTTGTAAAGGAAAACTGAACAAAGTGGATTAAGCAGGCCTGAACAGCCCCCCTTTTGTAATAACATGTGACTAACAGGTGTTTCTTATTGCCCAGACGTGAATGTCTACTCTTGGTTTTAGCCTTATGTTTTGCCTGTGTGACTGCATGTGTTAGAAAAGACAACATGAAGGCCAGAGAGCTCTCTTTGGGAGAAAAGCAAGCCATTTGGAAGCTTAGAAAAGAGGGGAAATTGGAGATAACTTGGAATGTCCTGAAGAAGAACAAAACTGCTGGCGTGTTCAGCAAACTGGTCGACCAAGGGAGACAGCAGTTGATGACAGAAACATCATTAGAGCTGTGAAGAAAAACTCCAAAACACCAGTCGGTGACATCATAAACAATTTCCACAGGGCAGGGGTGAAGGTATCTCAATCAACCGTTTGAGGTAGACTTAGGATGCAGAAATATAGATGCTATACCACAATATGCAAACCACTCATCAGTAGTAAGAATCGGAAGGAGAGATTACAATAAGCAGTACAGCAATGAGCTGCAAAAGTTCTGGAACAAATTGACTGAAGAGACCAAGATTAACCTCTACCCAAGTAATGGAAAGGCCAAATTGTGGAGAAAGAAGGAATCTGCTCATGATCCAAAACATACAAGCTCATCTGTGAAGCACAGTGGAGGAAGTATCATGACTTGGGCTTGCATGGCCGCTTCTGGAGTGGGCTCACTAATCTTTATTGATGATGTAACTCATGATGGTAGCAGCAGGATGAATTCAGAAGTCTACAAAAACATTCTGTCTGCCAACCTATGGAGAGATATGTCCAATAATTCCTAATTGGGAGAAACTTCATCATGCAGCAAGTCAACGACCCAAAATACTTTGCCAATACAATAAAGGACTTAATTAGGGAGAAGAAAGTAGCGTTTTCAGACTAGCCCTGTCAATCACCAGACCTTAACCCAATGTATTTCACCTCCTGATGAGGAGATTGAAGGGAAAATCCCCCAAAACAAACACCAACGGGAACAGGCTTCAGTAAAAACATGGAAAAGCATTACAAAAGAAGAATGCAACAGTATAGTGATGTTAGTGGGTCGCAGGCTTGATGCGGTTATTGCAAGAAAGGGATATGCTACCTAATGTTAAGTGTCATTTTCTTTATTTTACTTAAATACTCTCTGTTCCAATACTTTTGCTCACCTAAAGTTTGGGTGGTCTGATACCAAAGGTGCGATGTTTAACACATCTAGGTGTAAATACTTGGAAATAAAAGCTGAAATTCTTGCGTTCATATTTTTATGCAATACACTGAAATGTATTCAGTGTATTGCAAAAACAAAGGAATTGGCCTTGCTGTTCCAATACTTTTGAAGGGGACTGTATATGAAGGAAAAAGAGCTCATAAGGTGAAAGAAAGGCGGAAAAACAAGCATCGCCCTGAATAAATCTCGCTAGGTCATTATTTCTGCAAGCGGTAAATGCAGTCTTTTGCTGGCAGGAGTAAGTAAAAGTGCATCTGTGCACTGTAATTGTGACTAACACCCATGTGACTGGAATAAAAGGCTGCATATTGCTCCCTGACCCTCCCAGAGCTTGAAAGCGCAGTGCTACCTAATAATCACCGTTAATGCCGCACATCACTACCGAGCTGTTCTGCTTCTGTGTGCCTCTCCAGGCTTTCCAGTCCTGCCCCTAAGAACGGCCATTTTTATGTGCTTCTTCACGTTCTCTGCACCATGGCTGCCCCTCCCCTTTCGTAGAAGCCAAATTTGTTCACTGTTCTTTTTGGTGTTAGGGGAGGGAGGGGGATGGGAGCAGGGGCTTTGACTTCCAAAATGCCCTTCTGCCAAAGGCAGCCCCCAGGTTGTTGTTTTTCTGCACTCTTGTGTAATATTCATACTGGTGAGCCTTGGGGCATCCTTACTAGGCCGTTACTAGGGCATCCTTAAGCTCCTATATGAGTTTTTTTTTTTTTCTCCATATTTGCACTTAGAGCCAGTGGTCTTCTGGGTGAAAAGGTCATGGCTGCATTATCTCTAAATAGTTTTGCTTTGGAATAAAGAATTACGTAAGGTTGGCCATGTCCCTGTTATATCAGAGTCAACAGACCTTCAAGCAAACCGTTGCTCTTTTCCTCCACCCGAAGGCCCGAGTTAGCTGCAATTGTTTTCTGCCTCAGGGTGGGCCGGACTCTTTGTTTATCTACTGCCCTTTAGAAAGAATGATGAATAATGAAAACGTACAGCTTCCCGACAAAATGTATTCCAGTTAATTTGTGTAGATTTACACAAGCTCCCTCCGCGCACCTCGGATATAATAACTTCTCAATGAAGTAAGTCGTCTCCGCTGCATCTCATTTCGCCTTAAAGCCATTTCCAGGGTTATTTGGTGTTAAATGAGACCGCGCGTTGGATGCAGGTATTTTCACAGTGAATTTCCATTCCAAACATTCCGCTTTATTGGATTTTGGACTCGGAGAGACAGCCACACGCCCCCCGTGGCAGCTCGTTAAGCCCTTGATTTTGACAAACGGGAATGTATCATCAGCAAGAGGTTTTAATTTACGGAGAGGGCGTTTCCTGTGACGTTAACGATCTCCTGGGAAGTAACCCGTCTGGAGCTGCCTTTCACGGCTTCAGTGACCACCTCAGCAGAGAGGACTCTAACTGAAAATGGAAATGACAGACTGCATCCAAAAAGAGAGTCTGAGGCCCTGTCTGAAACAGCCTCGGTACTGTCTACTAATCATACTGCTCACTTCTGTTAGTACGCAATGTGTTCCCGAATGAGGAAACTTGATGAGAAAATTGCGTTTCTCTCAATGTAGTGTATTTTAATATATATATTTCCAGGGTGTATTTGTGGGCAGACTTCAAGAAGTAACCCATACTTTTCCGGGGGTCCCACAGAGAGGAAGAGGTGGATCCATCTCTGTGTCCAGTCCCAGTCGATGATCGAGGAAGAGGTGGATCCATCTTTGGTAGTAGTCACAGTCGATGATAGAGGAAGAGGTGGGGCCTTTTATTACAACCTGTGTCTTACGACACTTCAGATATGTCACGCAGGATGTTTAGTAGACATTTGGAGAAGCCTCGAGATGGCTTTGCACATTTGAAATATGTATGCTACCTCACTGTTACTATTATGAGTGTCACAATGATGCTTATGAACATATGCCGTGGCATGCCTGCTCTGTAGATGCTGCTGATTAGCGCAGAAATGAGCGCTTCGCTTTATCCGTTCGCCGTCGTCTTCCTCCTTATCCACGGATCCCGTTTAATGAACACGGCGCCGTCTCCCTTCTGACAAACGAGCCGGCTGCTAAAGCAGACGAATGCTGCCGTGTGTGAGTGTGATTGATCTTTAGACAGGAGACCGTTCATCTCCCGATATGAAATGCGTCTGAAATGGGCAGAGCAGTCAGGAATGCTACGCGCTCAGTAAATCATTTCTGAAAGCAGCGCAGCGACTCGACGTGCGCTGCAGATATTGAGCTAATTGTCAGCGGCAATCGCTTAAATTAACAGTCATTCCCACCACCTTTAATATTGCTACTTTCCTCTCCTCGCTTCTCAATTGACATTTTTCTTCACTTTCAGTACGAGCATTAAAGTCTGACAGCTTCACCCGCCGTCCACAGGATGAGACAAATGAAATCTCGCACCTCGAACGTGAAATGAACTGGGAAAGAACATTTGATTGAAATGATTCTGCTCTCCTAGAAGAATGAAGGAAGGTTTCTTTTCTTCTTATTTCCCCCCCGCTCAGTCCCTGCTCTGGCACAAAAGAAGCAGTGCCCTGCAGTTCTGAATTGAGATGCACAGGATTTTCCTTGCGATTTAGTATTACATTTTTCAACAAAGAAAGGGGAGCGTCAACCTTAATTCTTCTGTAGGATATTCCTTTACACGTATAGCTGTGTGTTCTGATACTGGTCCCAGTTTAACTTTAAATTGCAACTCGACTCGAATGAATGCAGTCTTTCTTGCCTGGCCCCAGGCCTTGTAATTGTGAAATGCTTATGCTAACATGAGGTAGGTTGAAGTTAGAAAAGAAGATGGCCGAATGCCCCTCTCTCTCTCTCCAAAAGGCTCCTCAGTGTCTCCATAGAGGAACCCTGTCTAGTTCAAGGGTTCTTTGTCAGGCAAATTGGTTAAATCGGGGAGCTTTCACACTTTTCACACCTACCAAAGAGGGTTCCATGAAGAACAAAAAACAGTTCCCTTATGACGACGGTGTAAAAAGAACCCTTTCAGAATCCTTTTTTCCCCTCAGACTGCAGCCTCCGAGGTATGCCTTCATCTTGCTTTTGTAGATACTTAAGCAGTCATGTTTCTCTGAGGGATTGGCATGTAAAAATCTCAAGCAGCCACCAGCATATTTATGTGCCTTCTATTTTCGAACCCACCCATGATCCTGTGTTTGGAGCTTTGCTGTGGGGGTCAGGAGTTGAAAGGTGGGACAAATAATATGTGTTGGGAGTGTGCGTGGGCTGATGTTCGGGGATGGGCTTTGTAGTTGTACCGGAAGGGTGTGTTATGGTTGTTATTGATTTATGGCTTGTGATTCATGAATTGTCCAAATCATCAGAACCACGGAAGTACAATCATTTCCGACAAATTTAATGCTCAACTCAGCTCTCAGGCCAAACACCCCGGAGGTTGTTATCATGAATATCCCTGTGAATATCTACCATGTTTTTATGCTGAACACTGTTAAAGAAGTGTGCTCCTTACTAAGAGGTTCATGCCCTAATAATCCTCATTATCCTCATCCATAATTATCAAACTTTATTATGAAAGGTTTTAAGGTGCGTTCAGAAAGCCTTCAGTTTTTCACACCATGTCAGAGTCTCTCTTTTAACTGCTGAGGAAGAGACTGCTTTTTGTTTTCAGCCCCTTAAAACTGAATGGACTTCAAAGGTCCATCACACTGTCGTCGTGGGTTTGCGCATCCATTGAGAGATTGAGTCTGTTTGGGGTCTTCAGAGTGAGTTGCCAATAAGTACTTTGAGCTATTTATTAGATGTATAAAGTCTTCTGCTGCTGTAGCCTATCCTCTTAGAGGTTTGTTCAGAGATGCTCTTCTGCATACGGTTGTAATGTGTGTTTATTTGTGTGTTACTGTCACCATCCTGTCAGCTTTGAACTGCCTGGCCCTTCTCCACTGACCTCTCTCATTAACAAGGGAGTTTTTCCTGCAGAACTTCTGCTCACTGGATGTTATTTGTTTTTCGCACCATTCTCTGAGACTGTTCTGCATGAAAATCCCAGGATATCAGCAGTTTCAATATTCAAGCCACCCTCTCTGGCACCAACAATCATTCCACGGTCAAAGCCACTTAGATCACATTTGTTCCCCATTCTCACATTTGGACCAAACACAGCTGAAACTCTTGACCATGTCTGCATGCTTTTATGCATTTAGTTGCTGCCACATGATTGGCTGATGAAATATCTGCATTAACAAGCTGGTGTACAGGTCTACCTAATAAAGCTCAGTGAGTGTGTATGTCTGAGCTGCCTTAGCCTGCGGTCGCGTCCGGGAGACATTCCTCAGCTTCCAGTCGCGTCAGGCGGAGAGCAGCTGTCAGCCCTCGCAGAAAGTCAAACATTCAGGGTTCTTAACGGCTCCAGAACAACGCTTTTACCGCCACCTCCGTTCCATTTGAAATGTATAACCGCTGCAGAGGAAGCACCATTTTGACACATTTGTATGAAACGTTCTTGGTTTTGTCAAAAGGTATCAAGGGACATTTTCAGCTAAAAGTAAAGCATACAGCACAAAGTAATCCCAGTGGGCTGTTTTGTGTTGTCAGGCTTGCTTTTAAAGTGTGTGGGACTGACAGGCTGGGTGGTGCATCTCCCTTACTAATAACTGTTATTGTGTCCATTAGCATTTTAAAGGCTCTTTCTCTTCAGCTGTTGTTGCCAGCCATACATCTGTTTACAGAACGGTCCTCACAAGGTGGTAAGATCTGTCCTGTAGCCACTCACTAACAAATGTGTTTAGAATGACCTATGATTGCCGCCTATCGATTAGCCCATGTGAAATTCCACGGCACACCGCTGTTAGTTTCTTTGTTTGTCTGTACTTAAATGCGGCATCGATTGCCTTTAATGAAGTCTGAGGAAACGCGAGGGCACATAAACGTTGCTCGTGAATAACCGAAGACGACGCGCTCTTCAGAAGCGATGAAGCGCTGCGGTTTCTGTGGGTGTCGTGACTGCTCTGAACGTAGCCTGGCTGATCACAGCTTCTACCTGGCTTGCTCCATCCTGCTGGCTACTGCAGAGCAGGAGCGGTGGACATGACAGGATGTACGTGCTGTCGGCACACACACTGGCTGCTTTTAGAGGGGGAAACAACACGGTCCCGCTGGCAGTTGAGGGATATTAGGTACTGAGCTTAGCCTATTCTGTTATTTACAGAAACTTAAGACCCTGTATTCTGTGCAGTCATTTCCTGCATAGGCGTTTCTTAAAGGAGGAGGGCTGCTCGCATTGATAAGACTGGGATTTAATTATTGCGCTAGCATTGTGTGCTCTAAGGCTCCTGCCTTTCCCGAATCACAGTGGAATAACCAAGAGCACTGCTGAGCTTGTTTTTCGAAACAGAATTGTTTGAACAGGACATACTGTATGCAAGTGGAATTAAATAATTCCCACAACCAAATAATTACTTGTGGAACTAGCATAATATCTATTAAACAAGAATAAAATAAAGAGGGTGTACATTTTGGGTGAAAACTTGAATTTGTGGATACTCTGAGGTGAGAGGAAGTGGGTGAATCATCATGCGAGAAGGCTTCTCAGAATCCTAAAGGACCTTGCAAACTTTCTGCCAAGGAGAAGCTAGTTCATTCACTGAGGCTGCTTGTTTTGTTTTCACTTTATTTTGGAAAGCGCGTCTCTTTGGACGTTTGGAACCATTGCTGAGTTTCCTCATTTCAAATGATTTGAATGATATGGAAATAAAATTGCAATGGGGACAAAAATTTAAAATGACAGGGGAGTTTTACATCTTAAAATGTAAATAAACAAACACTGTATGAGCAGACAACAGGCACATGGTTGTCCTCTCTACCCGGGGTACATTGCAAAAAGTGCCTTCACAAGCAGTCTTGCAGTCTTTTAATAAGACTTCATATCTTTTTCTTTTTTTTCTCTCCGGTGGAAAATATTTGCTTGTGAAGTTAATGTTTGCTTGACAAGTGAAATATTCTTATTCCATTGCCAAATGTTGAAAATCTTCCGTCGTTGGCACCGTTTTAATTTTATATTGCAAAGAAGTGAAATAAATAAGATTTTAAGTCTCTGTAAGATTTCTGAGTTATTTGGTTATTGCAGTGTAGTATGTGCCGGCGCAGGGAGCTGCAGGCTGTCCTTGCTGCAGAACCGCGCGGCCCGAGGGGTTGCTGGAGTTCACACTCTTCCTCAGGCAGCGCGAGCTGCACCGTCTCCCCCTCCCAACCCCGGAGAAAACATCTGGCTGTTTTCTGAGAAAAGGAGACCTGAGCTGCCCTTTTTACTGCCCGTAACGAAGCAGGTCTGTGGGCTGGATTAGGACTCAGACCTGGAGCCATCAATCGCGCTTTAACGGCCTTTCATTTGAGATGTTCTTCCCCAGTAATTATCATCCCCACAGCGAATACCGTTTGATGTCCCTTCCCCCATCATCAATTAAAGGGACCTTTTTTCCGTTCGACCATTCCCGAGAGAGGGAGGTGAGAGCTCCACTCTTTGTCATGAAGAAAATAAAAATACCACATTTGTCCTGAGCCCTGTAATCCTGAGGTCCTTGGCCCTGGGACTCATTTGACAGGGCACAGGTGCGACTCATGAGTGACCTACAAACAGTTTATAATAAGACCAGTTTAACGGCATTTTCTGCAGACAAACCACAAGCCCGGAAGGCGGTGGCTGCTGCAGTTGGAAGAACGTTCATTGCGAAGTATGCATTGTTGGCTAATTTATTTGTTTGCCTAGCTGGAAAGGGTCTGATGTTGTATAAACACTTTTTATAGTATGTGTTCCACTTCATTCATGAATCACAAACTCTTTCTGAGAGCGTTTCTGCTCACTTCTGCCCTGGATTACTTTACTTTTGATGAATTAAGAATTTCCACTGTAGAAATCTCCAAGAATGAGGAAATGTTGTCAGTCTGTTTGCCAACTCCTTTGCCAACACCTTTACAACACAGACTGCACAGCCTGAACTCAAGAGCCTGTGTTTGCAGGGGAGCGGTAGGAGAACCAGAGAGAGTGGCTGAGCGGTGATGTCATCACATCATGTGACCTGCCTTTGGGAGGAAGGGCGGGGTCAGACACAGCTGTTTCTTGGCCCTTGCAGGAACGATGGTTGAGGTTTTTCAGAGAGGATCTGGACGAGGGCTCTGCGGCGGGAGCTGGGCCCTTGGGAATCGTCATGCAGAGCTCTGAGCTGTTTCACTCTGTCCTTCAGTCCTGCAGTGCGGTCCACTTCCAACAGAAAGCGCTTGTGCTGACGGCCAAGTTCTCGTGCCCCCGACCCGTACTAGGCGTGCTGCGCTGAACCTCTCCGTACACGCGTCACGCTCCCGAAAGCTCATTACAGACCGCACTCAGCTCTCCGTTGTTGTGACCTCTGGCTTGTTTCCAGGTCTGCGTGTTTTGCCAGACCAGGGCAGGGTGCAGAGGGAGGTCAGGGGCCAGCCCAGACACTTGCCCTGAGGGTCAGGTGGGGTGACTTGTGCCTGGTAAGCGTGTCATTAGCATTATCGACTGCATGTCCGTGTGCTGACAGAGCAGCCTCTGTACACCGCTGTACTGGACACTGCCACACACGCTGTGCTAAAGGCTCTGCTCTCCACAGCTTTACTTGAGCAACTTTTATGACATTTTAGGTGCAAATGATTCGCCTCTGCCATTAGAGGGGTGACCTTAAACGAATGGGTCAGGTCCGGTGGGAAAGACGGTTTAAAAGCTGATGAGTAGAACGAACGCAGTGTTTAATAACTGAGCGCCTGTAGTGAATATGAGATGGGTTAATACTGCAGGCAGTGTGGGAGAAGAGTCAGAGGGACTGGATTTGTCGGATGAATGACATGACTGCACAGATAGCGGGAGAATGGTGCACGCAGAGCACTTTCCCTGTTCTCGTGCGCTGAACGCTGGAGGCTAAAAGCCTGTGTGCTGAGGGTAGGCTTTAAGAGCAACAGGGGGACGGAGAGACTAAAGAGCTCCTCGGATCAAAGGAGAAACGGGAGGGAGAGACGCTGCCTTTCTTTGAAAGGGGAAATGGGCCCGGACAGGGCAGATCAAACGGGTGAAGACTGACCCCTGGAGTTAGGGAGCGGAGAAAGACTCTGAACCAGGAGGACACGAAGCCAGAAAAACAGCAGTGATTGGCCAGAGAAGCAGAAACACAGCAGTGATTGGCCAGAGAAGCAGAAACACGGCAGTGATTGGCCAGAGAAGCAGAAAAACAGCAGTGATTGGCCAGAAAAGCAGAAACACGGCAGTGATTGGCCAGAGAAGCAGAAACACGGTAGTGATTGGCCAGAGAAGCAGAAACACGGCAGTGATTGGCCAGAAAAGCAGAAACACAGCAGTGATTGGCCAGAAGAGCAGAAACACGGCAGCGATTGGCCAGAAGAGCAGAAAAGCCACAGCGATTGGTCAGAAAAGCAGAGTCTGCGGCAGTCATGCTGCCACTAAGGATGATAACAATGGCGACAGACTCGACCTGTCCATCAATGGAAAGCCCTGGTTGTGTGACATGCCCCGTACACGGTCCCAGAAACAGCCTTGTTGTCTCAGACAGGCAGGCGGTACGACCCGCATGCTTCACATACCCCTCATATAGCCTTCACATTCCCTGCCATAACAATGGCAGCTGAGGGCACGGCGGAATGAAATGGCTTCTCTCACTTCCTGGGCCCCATCCCTTCATCCTATGTGAATAACTCTGGAAATGGTTTTGGGAATAACGGACCTGCGCGTCACATCATAGCGGACGAGCGCGGTGCAGAAGAACGGCCCCGCCCGGCGTCCTGTCGACGCTCCGATAGCGCTTCAGAACCGGAATGCCTTCGCTCACCGCGCTGTGACGTATTCAGCCCCGGCCTAGAAACCGTTTCAAGGCCAGCCGATCTCCATTATAGATCCTGTAACCTTGAGATTCACGGCCTGCGCGCCGACACTGGCTCAGAATGCCGGCGGGTCACATTTGTGGTCGAATGTCTCGCGGGTTTTTCCCGCCGAGCGTTCAGTACGTTCCCGGGACCCTGCGGGCCGAGCATCGCGACTCGCACGGACGGCTCCGCTTACAGCCGCGGCGAGGGGGAGGGAAAAGGCGTTCGAGGTTTCGATGGTTTGTGGATATCGGACACTGCACTGCTGCGAGGACGCCGCTGAGCTTGAACCGTCCGTTTAGTTGGGCTTCTTCAGTATCGCTCGAGCACACCGTGCTTACTAAGCGCAGTGTTGGCGTGTATTTGCTGCGCGGACGTGTACACGCGCACATGCGCTAACGCACACACAAACATACGCACAAACACACAGGTAATTTGGTCCACAGTGTTGAGAACAAAGTGTAGCCCTGGAAATGAAATCCGCTTTTAAATAGTTTTCTGGTAGGATGCACTTCTTTATTATGAAGGGAATCAATTTGCGGCAAAAGTAAACTTTCCTTCGTAAAAATATAATTTTTATTTTCAAAACCCATTTCAGTGTTCATTAGTCAGTGTTAGTTAATTTATATTTCATCTATTACCTAATGAACTCTCTCACTCTCGTTTAATAAAAGCCAAAAAAAAACCCTCCACTTTGAAAAGGGTAGAGAAATGGGCCCCAGCCCTTGCATAAACTAGTTGGATTTATCAAAATAAGCCACACCTCTGTGAACCAATCATCATGCTCTCGAGTCATGTGGAGACCAACCAGAAAAGAATAGTGAGCTGACTGGGGCAAATGAACACAGGGCTGATAATCCTGCCCCATTCAGCTGCACCACACGCTATTATTACTGCCTCTGTGTGGCTCCAACAGCGCATTACTGTGAGGAGTGATGCATGGGCAGAGGAGAAGCTGGGAATTGTGGGTAGGCAGTGCTGTGAATGAAGCAGAGCCACTGTTTCCTTCCAATCCTCGATTTCTCCTGTGTGTGTGTGTGTGTGTGTGTGTGTGTGTGTGTGTGTGTGGACATGCACCTACGTACACGTGTGTCTGGACGTGTACAGACATGTTTGTGTACTTGTACATACACATATCTGTGTGTGTGTGTTTGTGTGTACATAACTCATATCTGTGTGTGTATGTGTGTGAGGACGTACTGTACACGCAGGGTGTATGTTTGTGGATATACACCTACGTGTGTTGACGTGTGGTCATGCCCGTCTATGTTTGCGTGTGTGTACGTAAACATTTCTCTGCTTGGATATGTGTTTGTTTTTCATTTGTTTCCATCTGTCAGGAATGAGGGTCTTTATATTGGGCCCGTCTCTTGAAAAGAGCTGCTGGCATGTTCAGTTTTGGCCTGTGGTTCCATGCTGTGCTCTCTGGCACGGAAACGTGTTTTTGTGCCACATAATTTTGAGGCTCTCGCACAAGTGCAGATCGTGAGGGCTTTCATTGGCTTTCAGGGGCTGTGTGTGTGTGTGTGTGTGTGTGTGTGTGTGTGTGTGTGTGTTTCGCATGCGTTCGTGCTCACATATGTGGTGTGGGTGCAGACGTGTGCCTGTCTGCATTGCTGTAATCGCGCAGACATCGGACAAGGAAGCAATCTGTTCATCTATCTCTGCACATAAGTGGCGCATATTGCTTGTTATGTAAACATTTGTGTGAGCCGATGTTTATGCTCAGGAGCAACTGTATCCAGTTTGTCGCTGCCCCTACATGTGCAGGCGTGCGTGTCTGTGTGTCTGTGTGCGTTGCATGTCTGTGTGTGTCTACTGGCGTGTGTGTGTCTGTCTGTCTGTCTGTGTGTGTGTGTGTGTGTGTGTGTGTGTGTGTGTGTGTGCTGGCTTATGTATCTGTGTGTGCGTGCATGTCTGTGTGTGTGTCTGTGCTGTCGTGTGTGTGTCTGTGTGTATATATCTGTGTGTGTGTCTGTGCTGGCATGTTCATGTGTGCGTGTGTCAGTGTGCGTTTGTGTGTGCGTGCGTGCGTGCGTGCGTGCGTGCGTGCGTGCGTGTGTGCGTGTGCATTTGTGTGCATGTGTGTGCATGCGTGTGTGTGTGTTCGTGTGCATATGACTGTGTGCTTATGTCTTCATGATGGCTACTCGACAGCCGTGCTGAGCAGATTGTGCTCTGTGTCTCCCGCAGGAGGAATGCCAGCCCCCGAGCAGAGCGCAGCCATGGAGGAGGGGCTGAGCGTCCGCTCAGGAGCCTCCGGCCCCAGCCTGGAGTCCGACAGCACCGCCACCCACATCCTGGCCTCCGTCAAAGAGCAGGTAACGCTCTCCCTCTTTCTGGAACATCCCCCTCCCGCTCAAAGAGCAGGTAACGCTCTCCCTCTTTCTGGAACATCCCCCTCCCGCTCAAAGAGCAGGTAACGCTCTCCCTCTTTCTGGAACATCCCCCTCCCGCTCAAAGAGCAGGTAACGCTCTCCCTCTTTCTGGAACATTCCCCTCCCGCTCAAAGAGCAGGTAACGCTCTCCCTCTTTCTGGAACATCCCCCTCCCGCTCAAAGAGCAGGTAACGCTCTCCCTCTTTCTGGAACATCCCCCTCCCGCTCAAAGAGCAGGTAACGCTCTCCCTCTTTCTGGAACATCCCCCTCCCGCTCAAAGAGCAGGTAACGCTCTCCCTCTTTCTGGAACATCCCCCTCCCGCTCAAAGAGCAGGTAACGCTCTCCCTCTTTCTGGAACATCCCCCTCCCGCTCAAAGAGCAGGTAACGCGCTCCCTCTTTCTGGAACATCCCCCTCCCGCTCAAAGAGCAGGTAACGCTCTCCCTCTTTCTGGAACATCCCCCTCCCGCTCAAAGAGCAGGTAACCCTCTCCCCTTTCTGGAACATCCTCCTCCCGCTCAACGAGCAGGTAACCCTCTCCCCTTTCTGGAACATCCTCCTCCCGCTCAACGAGCAGGTAACGCTCTCCCCTTTCTGGAACATCCCCCTCCCGCTCAAAGAGCAGGTAATGCTCTCCCCCTTCAGGACAATGTCCCTCCTGCTCAGAGAGCAGGTAAAACCTTCCGTCTTTCTCGAACAATCCCCTCCCACTCAAAGCACAGGTAACCCTGTACGTCTTCTGGAACATTTCCCTCTCACTAAAGAGCAGCTAACCCTGTCTCTCTTTCTGGAACGTCCCCCTCCCTCTGGCCACTTCTGAGTCCAGCCTGTTCTTCGTCCATTGCGGAGCAAAGCCACGCTGCTCTTTCCCATGTGATCCTCAGCAGTTGGCCTCGAAAGTTGGCACACGTACTGCATTACCCATGGGCAAAACCGGAGGCACACTACTAAGTAGGAACTGTACGGTTTGATATGAGAAGGCTTGTAGCTGCTAAAATAAGGGCCCCACAAAGAGCTTTTTATGTCTGTTGGTCTGTGTAGGCATCATGTGCAGATGCAAGAAAACCAGGCCTTGAAGGAAACCTCAAGAGCCAAACACAGGTCAAAACAGAAGTGCTTCAACTTACACTTTCCGAAAGGAATCTTTTTCACTCAGTGGTTTCCTGCTCAGATGAAATATGTCTGTCATCTGCGGTTAGGAAAAAAAATGTGAGAGGGTTGTACCAAGGTCAATTTGGAATTTATCGATCAGAATTTCTTCATTTCTCTTGGATAGGAAACCGTGTTTGCTTTGCGATTGCAGGGTAGAGGTTAGGAAGATTTGGACTGCTGCATCTGACAGGCTAGGTGGGGAAACATTGACTAATCCCACATCCTGTGGTCACGCATCTCGCCTATCTGAGGTATATCTTGTTCAAACAGAGGAATGAGGCGTCCTGATTGGGCAGCCCCATGTCATATCCTCTCCACCGGCGCTCCCTTCCTGCCTGGCACTGGCCCAACCTCTCATTGTTTACTCAAGACAACAGGAAGGAGAGCTCCGCGGGAGAGCACCTGTCAAAACCACTTCCTTCCCTGAGGACGCTGTCGGTCGAGCCTCTCTCTCTCTCTCGCTGTCTATTGTGCTCTCTCTCTCTCACTCTCTCTCCCCTTGCTCTCTCGCTATTGTGAGCTCTCTCTCTCTTACTCACTCTCCCCTCTTTCTCTCTCTCTCTCTCACTCACTCTCCCCTTGCTCTCTCTCTCTCACTCACTCTCCCCTCGCTCTCTCAGTCCTAGAGAGTGCAGAGCTGGAAAAGCAGGCTGGACCCACGCCTCTGAGGAGATTCTTGTTTGGAATTTTGCTGTCCGTAAATTAATCCCGACCCGTGTTTGAAATGGCCGCCGTAAGGAGCTGAAGGCAGGGGAGGGAAGCCCATGCCGTATGGAGGTCAGGAGGGAGTCTTTTTTTCTTTTCTCGCGCCTTCTCCCAAACTGTGGAAAAACAAACGTACGAGGGACCGTGCTGGTCTGAACATGCTGGCCTGCGCTCTGCGGAGCTACGATGAACACTGGAGGGGTGAGTTCACTATCCTGTTTCTCCGGCGCGAGAGAGGGGGGAAGACTCTCCCAAGTCACTCAACTTAGAGCCGTCTGGCTGAGTTTACGCACGTCTGGAGAATGTCCAAACATGGAGAACGTTTACTAGGCTTGTCGGTTACCATCCTCCGGTTTTTTGGGAACCCTGGCATTGGAAGTATTTTTTGAATGGCTGACAAGAGTGCGTCTGTTTTGTGCCGAACGTTAGTCATTTCTGCTGCTCGCTGAGCGGAGCTAGTTCATGGGCAAATCTGCTCTTTTTCTGCCTGCTTTGATCAGCCATATGTGTGATTACTTTTGGCTTCTTACCAGCAAAGATTTTTTTTTGCCCCCCTTTATCTTGTACTGAAATAGTATTTTCCCACTCAAAAGGCTGGATAGGAATGTATTAATATGTACACATATGGGACTGAAAGCAAGTTGAGGTTTAATTTTGCTGAAAGAGACATTTTGTAGATATTAGAAGTGCCCTTTTTTATCAGTATAGTCACATATGGAGCCTAATGAAGGCACAGGGCTGAAATTGCATTGAAATGTGCATGTGCAGCGCTCTCTCACTTCAGTCTTGTACTTGAGTGCTTTTAGATCACATTAGCGAAGTTCTCCCTTGCGGCTATGATAGTGTGGCGAAAACCAATATTGAAACCATTTTCATTTTGCAGCTGTTCACATACAAAAGGGAGCCTCAAGAAGCCACTTCATTTTGTTTTTCAGTTGTTTATTTGTGTCTATTAAATATGTATTGTATATGTTTTTTCCAGATATTGTGACTTCCTCTGTGTTTTCCCTTTTAGTTCTGTATCTTCCCTTTTTCATTTATAATTAGCAATATGTAATGCTTGTGATGTGTGACGGCATTTCGTGTTTGTGGTTATATTCATTGACTGACTAGTTGTCTATTTCTGGAAGCAAGTTCTGCATGTTTGACCTTATTTTTAAGGTATTCCTTTGTCAGAGAGGGTAGGGCCAAGTTTCTGTTGCTGCTTCGTAACTGAAACATAACATACAGCAGGGAGTTGGCAGAGTGGTGCATTTTGTGTGGCTTAGTCACTGCATGAAAGAAATCATCCCGATGACTACAGTTTATATGGTCATTCTATGTGGAACCAGGACATTAGAATGATTCAGTCTATTTTAGCACAAGTCCTTGCAAAGTTAGCAATAGCCATGCATAGAACTTGGTAAATTGCCATTTTAGTTCTGACAGTATAGTGGCTTCTTTTGCTCACACTACCACGGATAATCCATTATTACCAGATTGATAGCATTCACCAGTGGTTTTTGCATTTCCTACAAAGAAAAATGAGCCAAAAGCAGGGGAAAAATACACTGCTTTCTGTAAAAGCCCATATTAATAAGATTACAACAGGTGATGACCCAGACTTACACCATAACAAAACACTTACTCCTGTTTCTTTGAGCCAATCGCCATTCAGTGTCTAACATTTGTGTTGCGTATTGATCATAATATTTACACAGCTGTTGGTAGCATTGCGAGATTCAAAGGGGAAAGCACTTCATTTCAATGGAGAGTCAAACGAGATGTCAACGTGAATAAACATTATTTGTACCTTATTTCATCCCACTAATCCTGTTTCTGTTATAAATGTTACGAATTATGAACGACGTAACGATTTTTGTTTTGTTATTGTAAAATGCAGATTTGCAAATGTCCTGCATTCCAAAAACACAGCATTCCATGTTCTATTGCGATCACACACATTGGTGCCAGTTGGCTAGTTATTGTCTGATTTTCTTCAAACTCTAGCTTACTTGCTTGAAATGCTAGATAACAGCAGACAACGTGAGCCATTACCGTTAACTTCCTTTCATATTTTAACATTAAAATGAAGTCATATCATATTTTGTTTCCGAGGGCTAGTAAGAAACGGTAGGCTATAGCCTAGAAGGTCTTTGTGAAGTTGTTGTTCTGAATGCTTCATCCATTAATGCATCAGCTGTGTTCACACTCACGGAAGTGGAACATTTCTGGAAATGTTACTAGACATTGAGCCGGCTAATTGCCAGAACAAATTTTCCAGAACCAGCTGTCATTTACCCATGATCCCTAAACGGGAAAGGAAGAGAACATTGCCGGGTAAGGGAGCGTCTGAAAAGTGTTTCTGATATCAATCTTAAATTAATGGTTTTTGAGGAATGGAAAAATGACACCATTTTGAAAATCTCCATTTAGAACAAGGTATACGCAAACATGGTGGCATATGGATGGTATTTGGGCCACTGTGATTCACATGGTTATTATTTGCAATAATTACTGCTAGGTCAATTAGTCATATCTTTTAAACTACACAAGTAATGTTGTCCAGCCTGATTATAGGCTCAATTGGAGGAAAATGTGTGCTATCTCGGAAGGACATGTGAGGTGAATTTAGATGATTCCTTAAGGACAGTGATTGTACATTTATTTGCGTTTTTCACATGCTGGCCATTTGAGTCTCTGCATTTTCACAGTAAAACAGGGCGTGAATAACATGGACAACCAAAAGCCAGCTCAAAATGTTATGACAGTGGGTGAGAAAATGCAGGGGAAAAAAGGCAAAATATTATGACTTATGTGATGGATGTAAATTATTAAACCTCTGCTGGCTCAGAGATAGTTTTTCATTTATTATTATTATTATTTTTGTACTCATAAAGTCGCCAACCCCTTCAAATATGGTCACCTCTTCCCAACTTCTCGATTTCAATCCCCTCCCTCCGTCCCTTCCTCAGAGGAGCAGACTAATTTAACTCGATCGCGCGAAGCTCTGCTTCCCTGTGGAGATGACAATATGGCTGGCAGGACACGCACGGATATGTGACGGTTTCTCACACCTCGCCGGCAGGCTCCCTAATGAGTTCCTCGCTGATGAAGTTCCTCTCGTGTTTCCTCTGGAGGTGACTGGGGGGATGTGTGCTACAGAGCTCTTCTTACGCTCTCCGCTTCCTGCCCCGTTCACAGGCTGCCGTATGGAGCTCACGGCTATTTATAGTCTTCCCTGGGAGATGCTGGCTGTGGGTGGAGGCCAGGTGAATATTCCTGGAGGCGCTGGGGGACTGTGAGAGGGGCAGGATATAGGTGTAGGCCAGGTGAGATATTGGGACTCCTGGAAATGTTAGTAGTTTGACAGGGCTTCTGGCTGCATAGACCTGGTGAGATGACTCTTGGAAATGGCAATAGTTTGACAAGGATCCTGGCTTTAGGTGTGGACCAGGTGAGATGCTTCTGGAATGGAGGTGGTTTGACAGGGCTTAGGGCTTGGGGCTGCGGATGTCGACCAGGTGAGATATTGGACTCATGGAAATGGGAGTAGTTTTATGGGGCTTCTGGCTGCATAGACCTGGTGAGATGGTTCTGGAATTGGAGGTAGTTTGACAGGGCTTCTGGCTGCATAGACCTGGTGAGATGACTCTTGGAAATGGCAATAGTTTGACAAGGATCCTGGCTTTAGGTGTGGACCAGGTGAGATGCTTCTGGAATGGAGGTGGTTTGACAGGGCTTAGGGCTTGGGGCTGCGGATGTCGACCAGGTGAGATATTGGACTCATGGAAATGGCAGTAGTTTTATGGGGCTTCTGGCTGCATAGACCTGGTGAGATGGTTCTGGAATTGGAGGTAGTTTGACAGGGCTTGGGGCTTGCAGTATAGACCAGGTGAGATAGCAGGGCTGTGTTTCTGCTTGGCTATCCCTATGGGGGCTCATTCAAAATGGCCGGGGGATGTGTTCTAAAGACAAACTGTTGGCTGAGCCTCACAGTAAAAGCCTTGATTTAGCCCTCCAACTGACAGACCCCTCATTAACACCAGTCTTTCTAAGTCTGAAAGTGGTTATGCATTTTCGGTTAAATGTTTTGACTCTTATGACTGTCTGACCCATGTTTTTGTGGCTTACATTGTTGCACCACCCTGTTCATGTCATTACTGTGGCTTAAGAAGAGTAAAGCCTGAGAGATAGCACTGGTTCTACGGGAATGGCTGGATGTTTTAAACCTCCCGTGTTCAGGGGGAGCCCACGACTCCTCCCACATAAATATTCAGCGTCTTAATGTGTCAGAAGATTCTTGGCATGTGCTCAGGCTGGGGCGTAATTCAGGGCCGTGTGCTGAGCCTGCTCAAATCAGAGACAGAAAGGACGTTTGCACAACTGCTCCTCTGCCTGCTCAGATTGTTTAGCGTAGCTAACCGGTTTCCCGGAGCAGACCCCTGTCTCAGGTTTCAGTGGAATTCTCCTCTTATTTGTAACTCCTGCCATAGCTGGGAAAGCCCCTCTTCCCCCACCCTCTTTTCAAAGGGTAGCTAATGCATGGAGACTTGGCCTTAAGCCATAGCAACGCGCTTGTCTGCGCAGTACATGAGTGAAACTCCCCGGCTCAGCCATGACGTAATAAGATTAGGCCATTGCTTATCCTTCATCCTATGTAGCATGCTTGCTAACAAGCTGGGCATAGGCGCTTCAGAAATACTTGTGTTTGCAGCAGGATGTGTGAAACTGTAAGATTGTATGTGGATTGTTCTAAACAACAACAGCCACTGCAGAGGCTCTTTGTTGCAAACATCGAATGCCTCTCGGGGTTCTGTCGTGCGTATCGTCGCTTCGCGGTAGCGCTTTCCGGAGGTGCTCAGCCCACCTGAACGGCACCAGCTGGTGGGGAAGACGCAGCGCCCCTGTTGTTGAAGCAGCCCTGCAGACCTGTGATGTGCTTTTTGTCCGTCTGTCTGGCGGAATCCGCATGCAGGAGGACAGCTCTGGCGGAGCCCGGCACGCTGGAGGCCTCCCCAGACCTCACACCCCTCACCGGGACCTCTCCTTTTACAGCCTGCCTGTGCTGTGGATCAGCGCTCCAGATCTGACCTAGCTCAGCGTAGAGTTACAGGAAACAAAAAAAAAAACTGTCAAAATATCCACGCCTCCTGAACTTGCGGGCCACTCCACTTCACTTCTGTTTGTGCTGCATTCTGCGCGAGACTTCCTAAAACCATTTTCATGGAGGGTCAGCATTTTTATTTATTTCTTCATTTATTTACAATTGGAAGATTTGCTAAATTCCTTACATTTTATTCACAGCAACTTCAAGTCCGAAGGGGAAAGGTTGACTTGGCAGCAGTCTCCAGTCTTGGGGGGGGGTTTGGGGGAAGTTGTGATTACAGTTGTATGGTGGTTTCTGCACAGTCTCTACTCCACAGTGTTCTCCTTTCTCTTCCCCTTCTGCTGAAGAGAGGCTCGTGCCGTAAGCATGGGTGGTGGTAATAGAAAATCAAAGCCGGGGCTAGGAATCGTTACCCAGAGGACCATGTGCGAGAGGAGCCAGACGGCCCACTACCCTCAGGAGCCAGTCGCCGTGGTGACGCACCCGCGAAGCCACTGAACGTGACGCTACAAAAGTGCTGAGCCCTGGCTGAGCAAAGGGTGACCTTTTAAACGCCACCCTCAAAACCACTCACCTGCTCTCTCTCTCGTAATCTTAGCCCACGGCCATGGTAGTTCCCTGGGGGGGGTGTAACACAAAGCGGGATTACGGAGTCAGCTGGCTAAATTCACCGAGTAAAACCCGGAATCCTTGCAAAACCGGAACATCGGAATGATGTAAAGGCAGCCGTACCGGGTTTTGCTCAGTGAACTTATCGGACAAACTCAGTCATGCCGTTCTGTGATACTCCGCCCCGGTGATGCGGCTACACCACGGCGGTTCCTGTCGCACAGCGGGGAGGGCGGGCGGGCGGCGAGCGGAGGGACGCGGCTGTCATTCGCCGAGCCGTCGGCCTATCTCCTCCCGAAGACGCGGTGCCGGGACGGGGATGCGCAAAGAGGCGACGGGGCCCCTGCGGTACCGCCGTGTTCAGACACCATGTCCCTCCCGTTTCATACTGAAACCCTCATCGATCCTCCTCCTTAGTAATTGAGCATCTGGGTAGTTTTGCAATCAATTTCATCGATCGTTCTTTTCACATTGCGGGAGTAATTTGTTCTGTTTCGTCTTTGGCTTTGAGTGCTTTGGTGTTGATTTTGTTCAACCGTGGAAAACCGCTCACTGTTACCTCTGTTCACCTTTGGTATTACGCCATTTTCTTTGACTGATTTGAAAGCATTTGCTTGAAGTAATACTCTGTCCGTTCCTTTGCTGTGATATTTTTAACCGGCCTAGGGGTTGTTCTTCACCCTGGCATAAATATATGGTGCGGTCTGAGATCTGCTGTGGTTGTGGTGCACAGTCAAATTGGAATAATTGTTGTTTGGTAGGCTTCTGAAATGCCTATGTAGAGCTGTTAAATACCGTTACATTATATGGTAAAAATCAATGCCTGCTCTTCTCTGCATTAACACAGTAGCGTGCAATGCAATTTTGAGAAACATGATTGATAGAGGAAGTTTATTCTTTGTATCTAGAGCCGATTATTATCCATTTTGAGACCGTCAGTAACTATCTATTGTGAAATTAGGTGCATACGCGAGCACCAATACACATACGCACGCACACACACACCAATGCACATAAGCCTGATTGCTTTTGAAGAAGATAATTGAGGTCTGCAGCTACACTTTCCTGAAGGCACGTTCAAGCCCCAAATGACTGTACATTTGCTGCACGCTGCAGATTATGTTGGAAAGGGCATATTAATAACGATAAAGCAGCAGGATTTGGGACAGATCTGGGCGGAGAGAAAGGGAGAGAGAACACACTCTCTCTTATCCTCCGGTTTGTGGTTGGGGGGCGACATAGAGAATTTAGAATAATAAAAAGACAAGCGGTTGTAGGAAACCCCGCGTTTCTGTTTGTGAGGAGGGAAGGAGAAGCAGCTCAGATATCTTATCCGCTGCAGTTGCGGTTGGTTTTTTTTCCCGCGCTGCCTGATGAAATGGGCTTTGACATGATGATTTTCTAAGATTAGAAGCGTTATCTTATATAGAGCGGGCTTGGCTCTCTGCCTCTTACAGTGTCCAGGGAACGTCAGCTCGCATCAGCGAATCGGCAGGCAGCCGCGTCCTTAACCACAGTCTGAGGCTCCATCCCAGAGCCAGTTTCCTCTAATATTATGAGTTAAGATGAAACAAACACCCTCCTGTATCTCTGCATGCATATTTCTCATCATTTAACTTCCTGGTTTAATGAGATTGTTTTTGCAGTTTGTGTACACTCAGTGAGCTTTTCATTGGATAGACCTGTATACCAACTTGTTAATGCAAATATCTAATCAGCCAATCATGTGGCAGCAGTTAATGCATGGAGACATGTTCGACTGTTTTTCAGACATGTGATCTTAGTCTGAGACCTTGGAACGATTGTTGGTGCCAGTCAGGGTGGTTTGGCTATCTCAGAAACGGCTGATCTTCTGGGATTTTCCCACAAAAGCCTCCAGAGTTTGCCGAGAATGGTGTGAAAAACCAAAAACATCCAGTCAGCAGCAGTCCTGCGGGCAGAAACAGGTTGTTAATGGGAAAGGTCAGAAGAGAAGGGCCAGACTGGTCAAAGCTGACAGGAAGGTGACGGAAACGCAGATGAGGCAGTTTTACAGTCTCTGGGTTTGGGGGGGAGGTCGGGCTATGTATGAAAAAGGCTGGAAGCTGTATACCTCATTACCTACACTGTACAGATGGTATGGATGTAGATGCCCTGAAATTAAAGCTTCATTTTAACCTCCTATTCATCATTTCATTTCAAATCCAGTGTAAAGGGGTATAGAGCCAAAGCGACAAAAATTCTCACATTCTTACATACTCCTCTGTATATATGGTCCTCTGTATATATGGGGACATTCCGTAAAGTGGTTAGCTAGTTTATGCTCTTGTATTCCTGAGGGAGAGAAGTTATCCCTTCAGAGAACTGGCTTTTCCGACAAATGTATTCTGTGACATTCACCCGGAGCCCGGCAGCCAGCATTCCTGCTGAAGGGATGGCACGGTGATGCAGAATGCAGTGAAGCGCGGTTTCCCCTCCTCCGCCGTGGAAGTGTGTTTTTGGGGACGCGCGCGCGGGCGTGTCGCAGGCCGGTCCGGGCACGTCGGCACGTCTCTGACCGAGGGGAGAGACAGGGGAGAGACGGAGGAGAGTGCTGACTGCTCTGTCCGCTCCCCTCCCGGCAGACGGGACCTCCGACCCCTGCACTCGACCGTTCCCAACCTCCCCTCCCCCTGAAGCACCCTGCTGGACTGAGGAGATGAAATGTGATGTGACATCACCGTTCCCAGTGCCGACCCTGACGAGGTGCCCCTGTTGCCATGACAATACTGAATTTTATTCTACAAAATATGGAATTTTTTGCAAAGCAACGGCATGCTGCTCATAACTGGTGTGTGCTTACCCCAGTGCACTATGGGAATGGGATGAGGATGACTGCAAGGGTCAAACTAGTTATCAGTACACAACATGCACAAGCCGCATTTCCAATTCTCACAAAAACCTTTTCAGAAAATCCGCTCTCCTTTCCCCTAATCCTCATCCGTGCCAGCCTGTCTGTCTGCGGAAGTCATTTTCGTCAATTGGATTTCGGCTTTCTCCTTTTTAACGTTTCATTAATAAATAAATAAAAAAACCTGCACAATACCGGTGCACAAAGCGAGTCATTACCCGGGGACTGCACAATGGAAGCTTTCTGTGCCAGATGTTTACCTGATTCCTGCACGGAAGACGACTGAGTTTGTGTGGCATTCGCTCGCTCAACATGCAGAACGGGACATCTTGAAGAACTCTTCATACTGGGATGGTATTATTCTGACACTGCGGCACATATGCTTTTCATCTGAATCTCTGGGTTTGACAGCTCTCCAACCAGCATTTCATTACCACTGCTGTATGAACTGTATAACAACTGTACACACATGTCCCATATTACATCCACAGCCTGTAGTCCGTATAAATGCATCAGAGGACTTTATTCACTTCCACTGGACGTGGCGTCATCGTCCAACATCCATTGGGACATATACCCGATTTCCATAATTATATCCAATTGTTACGTTAAATCTCTATTGTAATAGAGATCACAGCCACACCTTAAATTCTATCCTGTGTTGCAGTTCATGATTCTTCAGGTTTTTCAGCACTGAATATATGGGTTAAAGAGTCACACTGATTGGGCACCGTCATCTGAAATGTGTTAATCTAGGGCTTGAGTTGTGCTCATGCCACACACACACACACACACACAAACATTCCCCTTGCATATTAGATTTAGCCCTTTACTTCAAACCAAGATTACCATGAGTTAGTACATGTGAGGGCTTCCTTTAACCCTGTTACATGTCATGAAGTAAAAATTTAAAATGAAACCTTTGCATATTTAAAATCTCAGCTCTTCCTCGTAGTATCTGGAATATGTGGTCACCTTCTGTGCCGTTTCTTAAATTTGCGGCGCAAAGAATATTGACTTTTAGAGAAGCAGAAGATAAAGATAATCCGTAAAGTCCCCTGTAGAATATCAAGCGCTCGACAGCAGGCTGCGGTTCTGTTGTGGAGTTGATAGAGCGTGAGCTGCAACTGTTTGGATAAAGCGGTCCGTCTTATACTCATGTGATTTTTATATTTCCCATGAGGCCGCGTTTAATTCCTCCACATGACACCACTATTCCTGTGAAGCTGCCGGAGAGCTGTCATGTGGGCGCTGAAGCTGGCAGGGACATCACCGCTGTGTGTGCAGAGAAGGGTAGAGGGGTGCTGTTCTGAAGCAGAGCTGAACTGTCAGGGACATCACTGCTGTGTGTGCAGAGAGGGGTGGAGGGGTGCTGTTCTGAAGCAGGGCTGAAGCTGGCAGGGACATCACCGCTGTGTGGGCAGAGAGGGGTGGAGGGGTGCTGTTCTGAAGCAGGGCTGAACTGGCAGGGATATTACCATTGTGGGTAGAGAGAGAGGGGTTCTCTTCTGAAGCAGGGCTGAAGCTGGCAGAAACATCACCCCTGTGTGCGCAGAGAGGGGTGGAGGGGTGCTGTTCTGAAGCAGGGCTGAAGCTGGCAGGGATATTACCATTGTGGGTAGAGAGAGAGGGGTTCTCTTCTGAAGCAGGGCTGAAGCTGGCAGAAACATCACCCCTGTGTGTGCAGAGAGGGGTGGAGGGGTGCTGTTCTGAAGCAGAGCTGATGTTAAACATGCAGCACCGCTCTGTCTGCTCATGGCTGAAGCCTCAGCTTCATCTACGCTCTGAGGCTGTGGCTCTTCGGGTCTCCTGACGTTGATGCTAATTGGGTTTTTTTTCTCCCCTCTTGACATGATGGAGACGTTTGGTGCAGCGGGACAACATCCGATCTGCAGCAGCGCCTAGCGCTAATCCCCACATGCTTTCATAGTTATATGTGCGTGTGTGTGTTTGTGCCTCATACAGGGTGTGTGTAGGCACCATACAGTACTATATGTGTGTTTGATTGCCTTGCTCAGACATGCTAACATGCTTACCGGTTTCCTAGAAGGGCATAATCTTGTGGCAAAGCTGATGGTCGACTGTTGCGTCATCTTTGAGCAGAATTAATCCATGGGTTCACGGTGCTTTCAGAGAAGATTTGGCGCTGTCAATCTCATTTGGTGCTCCCCCCACAGCCGTCCCAACAGCTGCCTGTAATAGTCAAACTGGCAGGGCCCACAGCTGTCCGTCAGTCGGAGGGGGAGGTGTGACCCTGAGGGCACTAAGCCCACCCACTACTGACCTGCCAGAGGATGGGTACCGTGGTAGCCATGGTAACTGGAGCGCCAATAACTGCCAAAGACAGGCGGGGGGGAGAAGGGGGGTGGCGGCAGTACCAACCAATGACTGAAAGGCAGCTTGTAACCTAGTGGCTAAGGTGCTTGACAGGGACCTGGAAGGTTAGTGGTTCAAGCCCCAGTGTAACCGCAATAAGATCTGTGCACTTGAGCAAGGCCCCAAACGCCACATTGCTCCATGGGGGATTGGCTCCTGCTTAGTCTATTCAACTGTAAGTGGCTTTGGATAAAAGCTTCAGCTAAATAGCAAACTGTAATGTAACTATTAATGTACTGACTGCCCGAGAGGGGGCAGGGACCAACAACCGCCCCAGATGGGGCAGGGACACTGCGGCCCTCGGGCGTGGGGCCTTTGAGAGGCGCGGTTATTGGCGGATTAGGCGGGTGAAAGGATGTGTGCGTGGCCTGTCATGTGTTTACTCTGCTCCTCACACGGGGCAGGATCTGATTCAGCAGCGAGTGTCAGGGAGACGGCAGGACGTCTCCCTCACTGAGACACATTGTGCCCCCGAACAATGAGCCTGCCCAAACCAGAGCGGGCTGTTGGTACTGCGCCTCGCTCGCCTTTCTCTCCCCCCCCCCCGAGGGATTCTGGGACGCCACAGAACAAGCGAAGTGCACGCTTGCACAAAAGAAGAATCGTTGAATTGATGCAAATTGTTCCTCTCGGCCTTTTTTTTCCTGAAGGGGACGGATCATTACCCTTAATAAATTCTCCATTCTTCCCAGGACTTTGTGTGCATTAAAAGTGCCCGAAATCAGATATCGATATGGGACCATCAGCTATGAGGACAGGTATAATCCATCCTCTCTGCCATCCCCACTGTAGTTACTGAAGATCGGAGGCCTACGTGTTTGAGAACAGCAGCTCATTGAAGGAGACTCTACCCGTATTCTGTGCTTATCAAAACCCTCTCCATAAAACCAAGAAATGTCTGTCTGATGTAAGGTGAGATATACTTTGTTGATCCCTCTGCATTCGACCTATCCTAGACACTTGGGAGCAATGGGCAGTCACAGTGTAGTGCCCGGGGACCAACTCCAGTTCTCAGGCAAGTGCCTTGCTCAAGGGCCAGGACCTCCTTTTTGCAAGGCAACAGTGCTAGCAACTACGCTACCGTGCACTGTTACTGCGCTCAGTTTCAAACAGTCGCGTAAAGGCCGGCGGTAACTAGGTTCACTCGTCATGGTTACTGGCACCCACAGTGGAGCTACTGGGACGATGGCAGCAGCAGGGCTGGTATAGACCACCTCCTCGGAGATCTCCACGACCGCCTGAACGGCGTGGTCACAGACTCGGCGTCCCGTCCTGGTTCCTGGGGCTGCGGTTCGGTCCGGTCCTGCCCTGGGACCGGCCGGCTCTTACTGCCGGCGTTTAGGTCTCTGCTTTTCCATCTGCAGTCAAGCGGCAAGCCAATCTGATTACAGGCTTATGAGGGCGCTTTAAAGATTAAAGACAGAGAGACGCTCTCTGCATTAAGGGTCTTAGGAGATGCGGTTTTGCTCGTAAAAGTCACATTGCGTGCGCTCATGAAAACCGATACACCGGTGTATACAAACAGCTTTTTAATTGC
This sequence comes from Conger conger, assembly GCF_963514075.1. Classification (NCBI taxonomy): domain Eukaryota; kingdom Metazoa; phylum Chordata; class Actinopteri; order Anguilliformes; family Congridae; genus Conger; species Conger conger. The sequence goes on from NC_083776.1 coordinate 21,569,772, forward strand.
GTGTTTTTGGGCGTCTAGGAATTGTCAGGTCCCTTTTCTGTATTGGAGCAGATGGCAAGGCCACTTTCACCTGGGCAGATTAGAGAGGAGAGGAGGGGGCAGAGGCCAGCTTTTACTTATCCCAGTCCCAGAGAGTCGCACCCCCCCATCTGTAAGGGTGGCTTTGCACACTTGCTCCAGTCAGAAGTGTAGCGTTTCAGCCTGCAGGTGTTATATGACCGCATGTCTTCCACCTGTGTTAGTCACATTTGTACCTCTCGAGTGAGAACTTGCCCAAAGTGTGGCATCCTGGTTTGCTGTGAATCCACCAGTTGATGACAAGGGCTCCCATGGTGCATTGCTCCTCAGAAAGGCCACTGTTTGTTTGGGTTTTTTCTGCTCTGTTGACAGGGCATGGGATTCTTGCATATTCTCAGCCAATCTTTCACTGCAACCAGTATAATCAGAAAATAAGTGAAAGTTGCAGCTGACCTGTGCACATGATTAATCCAAAGGTTGCTCCTGCATTGAAAAGCTTCTACTCTGAAAGTGTAACTTGGTAGAAACTATGCTGGTCTATGTGCATTATTCCTACTTTTGAAATAAACCGTTAGCTCAGCTGTGGAAATTACACAAGGTGATAGAAATTCCGGATTTCATTGGTTCAGTTGGTTCAGTTGCATCCTTTCAAATTGAAGAAGGGTGCATTTACTTTGACAGGAAAAAAACTATTGTCTTTAAGAAAGGTAGTTCTTAACTAAATGTGAATGGATGTTCACTCTGCGTGCATTTTATCTCTTGACAGTTTGTCTTTTGTGCCATTTGAGAATCAGTTGAGTATGTTAAAGTGAAGTGCTATGCAATTTCACTCAAACGTTATTGTTGATTTCATTTTGGTAAGGCAGAGAATGCAATTACTTTTTTTGATTGATTTGATTTAGAAGGTGTGCCGTTCTTCCAGAAGAGAGAAGTGTACAGTAACTGGGGTTTGCAGTTCTTGCAGAAGAGATAAGTGTACTCTGGGGTGTGTAGTTCTTCCAGAAGAGAGAAGTGTACTCTGGGGTGTGTAGTTCTTCCAGAAGAGAGAAGTGTACTCTGGGGTGTGTAGTTCTTCCAGGAGAGGGAAGTGGTCTCTGGGGTGTGTAGTTCTTACAGGAGAGTGAAGCGTACAGTAACAGGGCTGTGTGAGGTTGTGGCTGAGTGGAGCTTCCTCTGTTCAGGAGGATCCGGGGGGAGGGTGTGTGGTAGGAGCGGAGCTGGCCGCCGTCGGCGGGGAAGCAGGAGTGTGTACGGCTCTTCCAGAGCACAGCGGTAAATAATTCAGCGGCAGCACTTCAGCACAGCGCAGGAAGGCTTTTTTTTACTCTGAGGAAGACGTCGAAACGTCAGTCTCCCCTGTCCATTAAGCAGCGTGTGCTTCTCTGAGCTCTGTGTGCTCCCCCATTTCTTGTTTCAGATTAGTGAAGTTCCCTGTGAAGTTGTCCAGGTAAGCAGGCTCATATTAGCCTTTGAGAGGACTGGGGTCCCCCCGTGGCGGAGAGGTAAAGAGCGCGCTCAGCTTCCCCCGCCTGTCGCAGACCCGCCGGCCCTCCGGGCCCTCGGCGGGAGAGGCAGAGGAGCTGAGAGAAGTGCTGATGCGGGCGAAGCTGAGCTGAGCTCACACTGTTCCGTATCGCGCTGTTAAAACGGCTCACACACACAGCAGCACTGCCACAGTGCAGGACATCGCATCTGGAGCTCCGCTACAGGACCCGGTCTTCAGCGCCTGCTTCGCGTGTTGCTCTGCCGTGTTGGTATGCGCGTACGCAGGGACATGTGTCCGTGTCTGTGTACGTATCCGTGTGGGTTTTTGCTGGCCGAACTGCAAAATCTATGGGGAAAAGGTATAGGTGCTCTCGTGGTGCGTTGAGGAAGCAGTTTGTTTTGCCATTGATTTTACCGCATGCACCGATTGTAGCATTGTGGGACTGTGCTCTCCGGAGTCTGTCTCGCTCTTCCCTGTACTTCTCCTGCTCCTCAGAGAGGGGAAAGTGAGATTATACTGCTGTCCTTCCATGGGAGAAAGAGGTTCTGAGGCTTTTTGTTCCTGTGCTCTTGCCATAGGAGCTCCAGTTTGAGCGGCTGACCAGGGAGTTGGAGGTGGAGCGGCAGATTGTGGCCAGTCAGCTGGAACGATGTCGACTGGGGGGCGAATCGCCTGGAGCCGGCAGCGCCAGGTACAAATCCGCTCCTCTACTGCTGCACACTGAACCACACTGAACCACACAGTAACACACAGTAACACACAGTAACACACTGAACCACACTGAACCACACTGGAACACACTGGAACACACTGGAACACACTGAACCACACTGAACCACACTGGAACACACTGGAACACACTGAACCACACTGAACCACACTGTAACACACTGAACCACACAGTAACACACTGAACCACACTGAACCACACAGTAACACACAGTAACACACTGAACCACACTGAACCACACAGTAATACACAGTAACACACTGAACCACACTGAACCACACAGTAATACACAGTAACACACTGAACCACACTGAACCACACAGTAACACACTGAAACACATTGAACCACACAGTAACACACAGGACCACACAGGACCACACAGGACCACACTGAACCACACTGAACCACACAGAAACACACAGGACCTCACAGTAACACACTGAACCACATAGGAACACACAGGACCACACTGAACCACACAGCAGCCCTAGGTTGTTGTTACAGTGGCTAATTCTGTACAGCACACACGTCTATACTGAGTAAGTGCAAGGCAGCGTTTCTCTGTGCACTCTAATGGCTAGTTTAGCTAAGTAGCATGTGTGCATGAGTTTGAGTCAGTCCTCTGGTATGTAAACTGGCATGTGGATACACTGTTACAAAGAACATGTGTGTAAAATGTGCATGCATGCGCTAAACATGAGTGAATATACCCAGATTACATGTGCTGGGGTTACTGCTTCAATGAACAGTGTGGGGCAGTAGTCAGAAGGCTGTGGGTTCAAATGTCAGGTAGCAATCTTGATTTACAAGCAGCCAACACTAGTCCCCTTCAGAACAAATTATGACTGACAGAAACAAAACTTAATATCACGCGGAATCAATGTTGGCTGGAATATGTGTCTCTCAAAATGGTTGGATTAGATTCGAAGGTGTTAGTGAAGGCTTCTTCAGACTCTATTATAGTCTCTTTCTCGTCTCTTTCACCCTCTCTCATCTCCTTCTCTCTCTTTCTGTCTCTCCCTCTCTTTCTCTCTTTCTCTCTGTCTCTCTCTCTCAGACCCCTGCTTGTTTTCACACATCATTGACTCCTCGTCCTGCTAATCTGTTCAGCCGAAGCCCCATTAATTCATATTAAGACATGTTGCTTTGGATTGTTTGGCTGCAGTCCCATATCAGCAGGCTCCTCTCTCTTCCGTCTGAAGTGGCCAGTCAGTCTCGCTGCGTTGCTCTTGAGGAAGCAGAACTTCTGTGTGGTTACAGTCCCAGTCCTCCATGGCTCCACACGGGAGACTGCTCTGATTTCTGTCACTGAGAGACCTCGCTTGTTGGTATACTTATGCAATATGCACCAAACCGTTTTGTGCCCAAGTATTTAAGGGCTGGTGTCTGTGTGAAGCGCAGGTTGGATTTTGAAGCCAACGTTAGCGCAGTGAGAAGGTAGCAATCAGCGCACGTGGATAACAGCAGTTCAGCAGCTGAGGGTAATGAGCTGGGACAGCCTCAGCCATTTTGCTTATGGTGACGCATTTTGCTTCCATTCAGACTGTTCTCTTCTGTTTGCTAAGCATATTGCAGCTGTAATCAATGTCATTAGAAATAATGTCGCGTTTGTCCTGAAAACCGCGACTGGTTTCATGCAACTCGGGCATCACGGTGAGAGTGTGTGCGCCGTGTCATTGTAAGAAGTACCGAGTATTTTGAAAGAACCGGCTTCGCTTTGACACGGGCCACATCGGCATTTCCTGTTAATGCGATTGTGGACCTGTGGAATAGCCGCGGAAATCGCATAGCCCAGCGCTTCAACAGCTTTCAACGAACAATTTTCCCACAAAAACGGATTTTCTGCGGTTTAGTTGATTTTAAAAAAGAAAAAGAAAAAAAGAAAAATTGTGCGACACCGCTCAGTCTTGTAGACGCAACATGAACTCCCGCGACGGAAAAACGTACAGCGAGGAGAGGAAGGTGTGGAGAGTTCTGTGTTACGTACAGATTAGACGGTGTCACCCTCTCTGCCCTCTCTCCAGCCTCTCATTAAGTCTCCCTACTGTGGAGCGGTTTAGATTACAGACTCCACAGAGCCACTACCTAATCGCATTACAGCACGTGTACACCATATTAGTGATACTGCTACGTAGACCGCCAGCAGACATTACCTCACACACGCGTAGATTACCTCACACATGCGGAGCGGTCAGAACGGCTCGAGAACCAGTCGCGAAGGCCGGTCGAACGAAAGCTTAGCCATTCGGAAATTTTCACAACCGCAAAATCAGAAAACTAAATCTAGGCCAATGCGCTGTGTTGCTTCCGCACTGTTCAGGCTGTAACAGGTCTGAGGTGTGGACGAATTGGCGGAAAGGTGCGAGTTGCTCCATCATTGTTCATACAGCTGACTAAAGCACTCCGCTAGGACGCTAGGACACACAGCTATCGAGCAGCGCTGCCCGCATTCGCCGTATTGACCACAGGTAATTGGGTAGACTTTCCGGTGGCCGCGATAAGGACCCTCGAGGCGTGAAAGTGGCTCCCGGCGGGGGATCGATGCGGCACCCTCACACCGCCTCTTTAGCATAGCAGTTTTAGCACCTGCACAGCGTCTGTGGCTGAATGGAGGGGGGAGTTTAGCCCACGCTTAAGAATGGCCTGATGAGGTCCAATGGCCCATCAGTCTCACTAATGTCCCATCGTCCTCCCAGCAACAGCGGTGGCACAGGCGTAAGTGCTGGGCAGAGGCCCATTATACCTGCGCTTACAGCTCCCTTCCATCTGGAGTTTGTCTCGATGGCAGAAACTGGAGGTGAGGTGGAGCTCCTCAAAGCTGGAGGTGAGATGGGGTTCCTCAAAGCTGGAGGTTAGCTGGGGCTCCTTGTTCCCCTCCTGTAGCCAGTCATATTCAAAATGGAGCTACCGATGCATCCCTCGGCCCTCTGAACTGCATACTTTATACCCCTTCATGTGGACCATCTACTTTTCCTGCTGGTTTAATACCTCAACTGTTACCAACTCAACCCGCTATGGCCCCCCTATTTCTGCAGAGATGTCTTCCCATCGCATGGTTTTTCTTGCTAGTGTTTGAGGGTTTTCCTCCCCACTCAGGAGTTTTTCTTAACCTTGTGTACTACATGGGGGTTCAGGACTGGTATTTCCCATTTTTTACTCCCTTCTGTTACTCTGTAAAGCATCTTTCACATCTTCCGTGAAAAGCGCTATACAAATAAAATTGGTTTGAAAATGAATTTGGTGCCGAAGGAAGGAGCAAATGAAATATTTGAATGAGTTTTTGTAATGCGAGAATCTTGCTTCACCTCCGAGTCAGGAGGGAGTTGCTACTGAGAGCCGGCAGGCTCTTGGTTCTGTTTGAGGGTTTACTCGCTTGTGTGAACTCTTTGAATGATTCATTCAAAACTGCCTCTGCAAATAAATATGCTGGACATGTAAACAGACCACCGGCCAGGCAACTTAGCACATATGCCTGAGAAATGAGCTGAGGAAGATGCTGAGACACGACTGGCAGACTGTCAAATCGCTCAGCGGTCTTCTCTTACCTTTCTCTAATGATTTGAGTTGATAAAAATAGTGCAGATGTGTGCCATGACAGAAATGATCTAAATTATTCAGGTTTTATTCTGTCGTCATTGCTCAGGAACCGTCAGTAATGTTCCTGAGTGAGCAGCCTGTACTGGTACCGCGTGACAAGCAAACGTGTGCAGAGAATTTTACTCCAACCCCAGAGCTATTGACTCAGGCTAACTGCACATAATGGAAAAGCAATTTGCATTTTCAGTGGAGGGTTTTTATCTGTGCGCTGGATACGTCTCAGAACATAGTGGCAGAAGCTTCTCCGGTCCTATAAGATCCGCTTCCCACTACAGAGAAACCTCATCCCGAATCAAAGGAGAATTGCCCAGGATGCTTTGGGAAGGGATCAGCGAAGCGTCATTCTTTAATTGCTTTTCCCACATTGGCATTCCAATCACTTCTGAAAGCTCATTTAGCTTCCTGATCGGGTGGGAACGGTACAGCCAGAGAATAACAGCACTGAGAGGCCGCCATTCTCCAGCTAAGGGTTCTGCCTTCAAAAGACGGATGACCGAACTGTCCTTCTCTTCAGTTCAGACACTCTGCTGAAGGCAGCATTTTAATAAACTTTTGGATTTCACTAAATAATCCATGTATTGTCATAAATATCCGTGTAATTACTTGCCTGTTTTTCATTAGCGTTTCCTATGTAGCCCTTAGTGATACCCTTGGAAATTTGTTGTGGAGGCTATTTTGATTGGCCTGCTATCTATAGCTTTGAATGACTGTTACAACTGTTCCATTGCAACAGTTTCAGCTGTCACTTACACAAACAAAGTGTAGTCTTTGTTTTTACACACTGAATGTGGAATATACTGTATCAATTATTTACATACGTTTTTGACTCAAAATTGGTATGTAGACATGGAAGAAGCACATGTCCAAAAATCTGTCGTTTATAGTTTTTATGTGGCAATGCAAAAAATGTTACAACCGTACTCAACCATTTCTGAACGCTGATGTGATGAAAACTTATAGCCAAAACACACTGGCTTTTAAAGGTTTGTAGGCTTTCTTTCAGTTGACTGATTTATACAGAGTCTTTCATCTCATGATCTGCAAGCACTTGATAGTCTAGTGGACTCAGAGAAAGTCCACCAACAGTATAGCACCCACCTTGTTGCTGCCTGGCGGCCATTTTGTGTCACAGTGGCACTCACCAGTGAGGGATTATTGAGGCAATTAAACAGCGGGAGATTCGACGGACAGCAGTCCTGGGCCACCCAGAATTTGCTCTGATGGAGGATTTTGTCATGTGGAAGGGAAAATCTCATAGAAGGCCTCTCAGCGCGCGCTGAATCCAGTTTAAATGGGCTCATGGTTAAAGCCCCATTCTCTGTCACGGCTCAGCAGTTTGCAGAATGGCGGTCTCCTCCTGCACTGTCTGGCGTCTGTCTCTCTGACAGGAGTGTGCCTTCTGCTCACGACATGTCGCAAACCAACTGCTACCTCACAATTCAGCTACAGACAAACTGGAAAAGACAATCTTGAGTTTCTTTCTTTTTTTTTTTAAACAACAGACAGTAGCTGAAATTCGGAGAAATTCTAAATGGCCGCCATGCAGCAACCAGTTGGGTGCTATACTCTGGTGGTGGTGGAGTTTCTACGAGTCCACTAGACTATCAAGTGCTTGCAGATCATGAGATGAAAGGTTCTGTGTATATCAATAAACTGAAAGAAAGCCTATAAACCTTTAAAAACCAGCTTGTCTTGGTTATAAACTTTTATCACGCCTGCATTCGTAAATGGTCCATGTGCCCGGAAAGGTTCCGGCCAGGCCAAGATGATAGGCCGATAACCGCACCATCCATCCCTCTTCAGCCGTTAGCATAAGCCTACCTTGCACCTAGCAGCAGTTTAATCAAGCAAGCCACGATGCGCACTCAAGATAATGCGCACCCGAGATAATGCGCTTTTAATATGCAAGCCTTATCACGTCTGCGAGATGCTCAAACCCATCTTTTCTGCTTCTGCGGCTTCACCGCCGGCGATTTGGCATGCTCACGCGGGATCGATCGCGCTTGCGTTTTTCTCCCACACCGCGTGCTGCCAGCTCTCCCTGGCCCCTGGGCTCATCCTCCTGACATGTATCTGCCAGTAAACGTCGCGCAAAACTTGGGTTACGTCATAAGGGATTTCAAGTTTTATGGAACAAACCAATACATAACTGCACGTAGCGAGTTGTGCCATTGCAGGTAAAGCAGTCTTTTTGCCCTCAGCCTAACCACTCTACCATTTCCGCATATCTCTACTCATGAATTTCAGAAATGCCCAGCCCAGCTGTCATCTGTTCTCAAGACTATTTCAACAGTTCCTCACTCGGTGAAAAGAAACCAGTGTTCCTGTTCACTAGAGTGCACGAGACAGGGGGAGATTGTATCATTTGTTGTACCGCATGGAAACGTAGGCCCACATAGGCCTATTACATGAGTTGTGATAATGTTCTTTTCACGCATTGACGGGAGAATATGAGATAAAATCTCTTTGCGCCTATTGTGCTCAAGGTGCGTTTTCATTTCCTGACTGACATCCTGCCCTCTCCTTCCTTGTGTTTACCCAGCTCCTCTGAGAAGTCCTACAACTGGAGATCTGCAGGTACTGTGGCCATCTGTTTAAATCTGCACACTGCAAAAACTGCAAAACAAGTCAATCTCCACAAGTATTTTAGGCTTGAATTTAGACTTAAAATGGCATTTCTATGATTTCTTTTTAACTAAATAAGTTAAAAAGACCGTTTGACTCATTTCAGGATTTAGCAGTATGAAAACTTTCATTTATCAGTACTGTAATATTTTCTACTTGATAGAAGTCTCATTAAAAGTCTAAAGCTCCTTTTTTGCAATGCACTGCTTTGGCTGGCCAATATAAGATGTAGCAGGCATCCTAATTGGATTAGTACCAGCATGAATGCAACCGCAGCACGGATGTTTTTGTTGTTGTTGCTGCAACATGTCATGGTGCTGTAGCTTGACCATGCAGGCATAGCCCTCTGTAACTAAGCCATGTTCTGGGTACTGCAACCGGTTCAGGTTTTCCATTTCAGGCCTGTGGAATACAAACCAAAATGCCTTTTGTTTTCCTGTTTTGTTTTCTAGTCTCCCTGTTACGTGTCATGTTTTTTTAATGCTAGTTGCTGGTTTGTGCCATGCTTAAAAATATATAAATTTGAAGTTAAACTCAGGCAGTTTATCATATTTATTTTTGATGTCTTTTTAAGTATTATTTAAATATCAATTTAATCCCCTGAGGGGAAAGGGTGGTTTGTCGGTGTGGGTCTAGACGTGTGAAAGGTCAAGGGTGAATGACACACTAGAGACCTTGTTGGAGTCCTGGTTTTTGTTACAGAGTTGGTGAAGCACATCTTTCCACACACCAAGTGCATTTAACCTTGAGTCATAACTCTTAGGTCAGGTTCTTGCGACTCCATTACGACTGCCAAAATAAACGCTGTGAACGGTTATGTGCTGTATTCTAAAACATTCCTACTTTTTTATCACAGCAATTTAAATAAATTGGTCAATAAAAGAAGTAAGGAGATTTCACACTTTTGAAGAAAAGCGTAATAGCGAGAAGGTCAGAGATTTGGATGATTTGAGTCCATCAGTAATTGCAGGGAAAGATTTAATGATTGCTGCGGTAATACGGGCTTTTCACGGGCCTTTAAGAGCGAGATGCTTAAGAATGAGCCTTCCGTATACGCTGTAAAGCCATTACTCGCACTCGGTATATTATTCCCACTTTGGCAGTGAATACTGTTTCCACGCAGGAAAGAAACTAAATCTAAATGATAAAATGAGTGGACATGACCTGAGCTGCTCGAAGCCACAGTTTATGGGCACAGTCTAACATCCCGGTCTCAGGGCACAGTCTAACGTCATGGTCTAACGTCATGGTCTCAGGGCACAGTCTCAGGGCACGGTCTAACGTCATGGTCTAACGTCATGGTCTAACGTCATGGTCTAACGTCATGGTCTAACGTCATGGTCTAACGTCATGGTCTAACGTCATGGTCTAACGTCATGGTCTAACGTCATGGTCTAACGTCATGGTCTCAGGGCCCGGTCTCAGGGCCCGGTCTCAGGGCCCGGTCTCAGGGCCCGGTCTCAGGGCCCGGTCTCAGGGCCCGGTCTCAGGGCCCAGTCTGGCTGTACTATAACCTGCAGCAGCAGGGCCCAGAGAGCTCCTCCACAGACCCCGGCTCTCAGGAGCCGCAGCTGGGCCTGTTTAAAATCATCACGCAGTCCTGTTTGCCCCATACTGTCATCATACTGCTGTTATTGTTTGCAGCAGAAACCCTTCCCTCTGGATGTTCGGTCGGGATAGCATTCCGGAGCGCAAGAGCATAAACTTTGAAGAAGGATCTGGCTGGAATAAGCATGCAGCTGTTCTGTAGACACCAGCGCCAGTGTGTGCAGTCCTTATTTATGGGCAGCCGGAGTGGTAACTACAAGCTTCTAGCTTCCATTTTTATTTAATTATTTAGCCTGAGACTTGTAAATGGCCCTTTAAACCCCAGTGCTGGCGGTGTAGTTGCGGTTTAAATGGACCCATTTGGATCGAGAGCAGGGAGAGAAACCGCTCTGGTCCATCGTGATTGCAACTAATCAAGTCGTTAATTTAGCTCCATTGGCTGATGACAAAAACAAGGCATCTCATGCCATTTAACAGGCTCCTGCGTCAGGGATGTTTGCAGTCGCCATGGTGACAGGGGATGTTGGGAAATGGTTATAATTTTGCATACGTACACTAACACAACTGCTAGAGGAGGTTTACGCTCTTTAGGCTGATATGTCACCGGTTTACCCCCGACATCATAACCGCTGATTCCACCAGGTGGGATTCTCCTCTTTAGCGCAGCTTTTGAAAAGCGAGTTTTGATGGCTCGGTCGTTGTCAGCTGGGCTTTTTAAAGAGTAAAGCGTCTATGGCCGGCGATATCTTTCGCTGACTTCCTGTCAGTAGCAGTAATTTGGCTGCCGTAGTTTGCGAGGGCCAGGGAGGGTCCGTGCAGCTGGAGGAGACAGGCTTTTGGCAGCAGTGTGAGTCACCGGCCCGCACGCCCATCTGGGGCCGAACACGGGCATTCTCACTGAGGAGAGCTCTCTGTGCATCTGCAGGAGATATTTGCTCACAAGGTAAAGGCGGTCGTCTGGCAGTCGGAGGGTTGCCGGTTCGATTCCCCTGCCCTGGGTGTGTCGAAGTGTCCCTGAGCAAGACTCCTAACCGTCCAGACTCCCGACGAGCTGGTCGGTGCCTTGCATGGCAAACTATTGCCGTCAGAGTGTGAGCGTGTGTGTGAATGGGTGAATGAGAGCCATTAATTGTAATGCGTTGGATAAAAGGGCCATATAAATGCAGTCCATTTAGCATTTCTCTCAGGCTCGCGCTGTGTGAAAGCCAGTTCAGGCCCACACTGTGAGAGCCGACCAGGCCAGACGAGCCTGGACAGTTTCCAGAAAAATCTCGCAAGCGTTCCTGAGTAAGTCCACGGCAAAAACAACAGCTGAGAACAAAATGTTTCCGTAACCTTGAGTCTCTGACGGTCTGCGCTGTGTGACACGGTATGATGTGTATGTGCTCAGGCTGGGTGCATTCTTACTTTGAGAGTGTTTCTGTAGTTTGGATTTTGCATAAGAACTGAGAGCACCGTTAATGGTCTGTGAAGAATCGGCGGTGTCAGACTTAATATAAAAGGCTGGTGATTTAAGAAAGTAATAATGACTTGATGAAATATCTTGCGAGAAAATGTGAAAATGTATTGATTTTATTATGAATGCTAAATGAATGACTCATTTTGGTGATGGCTACATTTGTTAGCCTGCCGGCGCTAACAGGATGTGGTGTCCTCATGCTGAGTGCAGTCTGGTGGCTCATTTGAGTTGTTTGTGTCCCGTGTCCCTCAGATGCCTCGACTGCGGGCGAAACCAAGTCGCGGGTGACGGACAGCTCACAGTCCCCGCCCTACCAGGAGCAGGCGGCACTGTACTCCCCAGAGCAGACCTCTCTCCATGAAAGTGAGGGTCCGTTACACTGCCTCTCTCTCACACACACACACTCACACACACACACACACACTCTCTCACACACACGCACATACACGCACACACGCGCGCGCACACACGCACACACGCACACACACACTCTCACACACACACACACACACACACACACACGTACATACACTCTCACACACACGCGCACACACACGCACATACGCACACACATACACTCACACACACGCACACACACGCACACACACACACATGCACGTACACACACGCACACACACGCACACACACACATGCACGTACACTCACACACACACACACGCACACACACACACACGCACACACTCACACTCCACTTCTCCGCAGTGGGCCGTTCCTGTTCTCCCAGCCGACAACTGTGCTCGTTTAAAACCCGCCTTCCAGACACAAAACCCATTTTAAACTTCGGATGGAGGGCGGCCCGCCGAACCGCGTAGCGCCATGCAGATTTAGCTCTCTCTCGGTTCCGCAGGGTCCACGGGGAACTCGCGCAGCTCCACGCAGATGAACTCGTACTCGGACAGCGGCTACCAGGACGCAGGCGGCTACTACTGCAGCCAGAACCTGGGCAAGGCTGATCTGAGGCTGCAGCACTCCTACCCCGGGAACGGAGCCGTCCTGGGGAGGAACGCCCGGGCCGAGGGCCAGGCCTCTGTGCAGGTACTGCCCCACACCCGTGTATGTACATGTGGAGACAGGGAGGCTATGGGCTGTGGTTCAATCTCTTCATAAAGGCTGCCTTCGTATTCTCAATTACTGGGCAGTTTTATATTATTTCTTGTCCTATATGTGTATGTCTATACCTGTATTAGTATGTGGCTGTTATCAGGTTAATTCCATTAAATTAAGTAGAAATGAAAGAAAAGTTTTAGTATGAATTCTGGTCATGAATTTGACTGTTAGCGGGATAGCATGTCTTTGTAGTGTGTTGTTAGCAGGTTAGCGGGTGTTGTTAGTCGGTTAGTGAGTGTTGTTAGCTAGTTAGCATGTGGCGTTAACATGTGTTGTTAGCAGGTTAGTGGGTGTTTTTAATCGGTTAGCGGGTGTTAATGGGATCGTGTGCTATTAGCGGGTTAGCATGTGTTATTAGCAGGTTAGCAGGTGTTGTTAGCGGGTTAGCGTGTGTTATTAGCAGGTTAGCAGGTGTTGTTAGCAGGTGTTGTTAGCAGGTGTTGTTAGCAGGTTAGCATGTGTTATTAGCAGGTGTTGTTAGCAGGTTAGAATGTGTTATTAGCAGGTGTTGTTAGCAGGTTAGCGTGTGTTATTAGCAGGTTAGCAGGTGTTGTTAGCAGGTTAGCATGTGTTATTAGCAGGTGTTGTTAGCAGGTTAGCATGTGTTGTTAGCGGGGTAGCGGGTGTTTGACATGTCGTGCTGTCCCCGCAGGCTCCCTCGAGTGGCGTCGGGGCCTCGGGCCGGGCCATGAGGCGGGCGAACTCGGCTCAGTCGCGCACTCAGTCCCCGGCATACGGCTCGAGCGCCTCTCCCTCGCGTGGCTCCCTCCGCACCTCACTGGGCAGCGCGTACGGCTCACCCGTCGTCACGGAGCCCAAGCCTCTCTCCAGCGTCTTCCCCAACTCCACCATGCCTCCCTCTCCACACACGGGGTCTCCCTACTCCACCCCCCAGGGGCTGTGCCGGGTGGGCTCCTCCAGCTCCCGCTCCGGCCGGGCGGGGTCGCCCCTGACGCCGGCCGAAGGGCCCCTGGGGCCCCTGGGACCCTCACCCACGCGCACTGGCATGACGGCCGTCCCCCAGCACTACGGCGCCTCCCTGCCCCGGCCCCTGCGGCACGAGGCCGACCCCTACGGCCCGATGCCCTATGACGTCTACGAGAGGATGATCCCGCCCCGCCCAGACAGCCTGGCAGGTCAGTGAGCCCCGCCCCCACAGAGCACAGCCTGTCTCACAGGCCACACCCACTGTCACAGGCCACACCCAATACAGGACATTTCAGGTAATGTTGTCTGATCTGATTGTTCTCCACGATGGAAGAATTAAAAGATGAGGAAACTAGCTACCTAACCAGCTTTTCCATGTTTTATTTTGCTACCATTCTATCCTAATGATTTATCTTTAGTTGGGCTAACAAATGAGCTCATCACCAGGATGGCCTGTCCGATAAAATCTTGTCCTTCACGGTGACATCTTCGCCGGCAGCTGCGCACGGACAGCCTGCCCCCAGACCACATGGAGGACCAGACGCCTGTGCCCAGGGCTCAGATTTAATCCCTCTCTCCACCAGAGCACTCACTGTGGCAGACTGTGTGGGTTTGGAGCCCAGAGCCCGGAGCCCAGATAATATAATTATAACAAACCTTATTTATATAGCATATTCCCAACACACAAGGCTGCTCAAACCTTTACTGAAAAAAGAAATAGAGACAAGTAAATAGAAAAGTGAGAAATACTGAAGTACAATAATATGGCAAGAAATATGCAAATGTTAAGAATAAAACAGTTATTTAGGAGAAGCATATTTATTCATACAAAGACATGCAGATTAGGCTACTTGGGGGGGGGGCATTCACAGGTCATTGCTGCAAAAGAGCATGCATGCTCAGTCAACGTACCCAGTATAAATAAAGGTTAATTAATTAATTAATTAATTGAGGTAGGTTAAAAATATCCACAGATTGAGATGCCCTTGATCCACAGATCTGTGGGCTGACTCAGGGCCTGTAATGAAGACTGAAGTACTAAACCTCTAGCCACTGTACAGCCTGCTTGCTTCCCAGCGGGAATTCTGGGAACTGTGGCATTTCTTACGCATAAACATGGTCTGTTATTTTCAGCTCCTGCCACAAGTGAATACGCTGTCTGTTCGCATTAATAAAAGGATCTTCTTCCTGAATTTTGTAGGTCAGGGAAATTTCAGATGTCTAGGTTTCATAATAACGCTAATGATACATTGGTTTCTGCTGCTTTGAAACCATAGTCAGATATTCACTTTGGTCTATGGCACATGTTTATTTGCTATTTTATATTTTATGACTCTCAAATGTTAAAGCCCTTCAGTGCCTCATGCTATTAGCCTTTTAATGAATGCTACTGTGGGTTATTACTTTTAAAATGGCATACATTCCAAAAGTGAGCAGTATAGTATTTGTTTTGGATTCAAATACTTATCTGTGCTCTACTGATCTTGCCTGGTGCACTTCAGCTTGCAAGGAGGAGCAGATGGGCAGGCGTTAGTGGATTGCCCTTTTGATTGAGTTTTTTGATTGCCCTTAGCGTGGGGCTTTATACTTTTGGAATCAGTTCATTTGTTCCAGTACACCAGGGAAGCTTAGTCAAATGCCGAAAAGTATTTGAATCAAAACAAATACTATGTGATGCCGAGCAGACCTCCCCTGCTCCTCTATGTGGCCTGTACGCTCTGGCCCGGCGTCTGGGATCTGGTAGATACGAGGCGACACGAGAAGTAACGCTCATTCCCTTTCTACGGATTATTTATAACCGCCTCCCAGATGTGGAATTCCTATTTACGGAAGTGCCGGCTTTCTCCCTCTGTCTTCAATTTCCTGTTTCGCCGGTGTTGCTGGAACAGAGAGATGAGCCTGCTTTCTGTCGTCTTTCCACTGCAGCGGTTGGCGGGGGTGGTGGAGCAGGGGGAGGGCTGGTGTGGGTCGTGACACAGTATAGTGTACATTCTCCACTTAAAGCTGTTGGGCTTCCTGCACTGGGGTACGGTGAAGATGTGGCTCGTAACGTATGGCTATGGCTACGTAACGTATGCGATTCATCAGCGCATGGAGAGCAGTGGGTCAGCGTGTGTTCATTTGTTCATTTTGCTTGGTGCCTATGAGAGAAGCATTTTGTGTTTTGCCGCAGTATAATACAATAAAGACCAGCACTCGCTTAGCAGGGACAGGGAACACAGACTCTAATTAACCAATTAATAATGCGTTGATGGATATTTTCCCTCTGGCGTCGTGCAGCTTGGAGTTACTATTAATCAGTCTCATTAATCTGAACCGACAGACACATTCCCCTCCTTTGGACTGTTGTGCCCTATTTGTTAGCGGAGACATTTGATGATCAGATTTTGGTTCCATTATTTTTTGATTTATTAACTTGCGGTGTTTATTTTCGAGAAGTAGAAGCTGGCCCTTGCTGTCAAAATGATGTAGCGCTACCCAGAAACCTCCACATGTCATAGTCAAGACTCCAGATTTGATTGATTGGTCGATTGACCTGCTATTGATCTACAATGTGTGGTGTGTTATTTTCTGTTTGCTCTTTATTGCGGCCAATGGGACTCTGCAGATGATCTGGTAGATGACATGCAAGGTGACCGCCCCCCTCCCCACCCACCTTTCATCGACTCCTAAATGTGTCTGTCTGTGTGAGTGTCTGTGTGTGTGAGCGAGAGTGTGTCTGTCTGTGTCTCTGTGTGAGTGTCGTGCAAATGTTAGCACGTGCATGCGCGTGTGTGTGCGTGTGCTCAAAGTTGGAAGAGGTTGGTAAGACATGTCTGAAGGTCTGAATGTCTGAAGGTTTTATTGTCTTATTGTCTTATTGTCTGAATGTCTTTTCTCACCGTGCTGTTTTGAGAGTGACCTTTATTCACCCTTCAGCTGCAGTTGCAGTTCTCCCTGGCCAATCCCTGCTCCTCATTTCCATCAGAAAAAGAACAAACAGCAATCTCATGATTAATGGGGGAAAAAACAACGTCAAAGGCTTGTTCTGTTGTGCATAAACAAAGTGATCTGCGGCATAATTCCATCTGTTTCTGTGACTGCAGAATTCGGCCATTAGTGCTTATTCTCTGGGGAATCCCCAGGGTCCTAGTCCCGCAAGCTCAGCCTGCCTCATTTCCTGCCTGTGTATGTTCTGTGTACATTCAGTCTCTCACTCTGGAAACTTTTACTTGTTTACTTGTCAACAGTAACTTAAAACAGTTACAGTACAAATAAGTAATATTTTCTACTTGAAGGAAAAAATGTTTAAGTCTTATTACTTGACTTAAAATGCTTAAGACTAATACGTTAAGACTCCGCCGAACCACAAAAACTGCAGCGCAAAAAGCAGCTCATTTCCGCTCTGGAGCTCTCCATCCCCGACTGCTTTTGAACAAGCCAGGAACCCAGCCCGCCCTATTGAGCTAACACCCGTCTTTGTCCAACCTGACTCTTGACGGCGTTAGAGCTTTTAAGAGGTCTGAAAGATCACCTGTGTTGTGACTGTACCGCATCAGAACACAGGAGCGCTGTTGCCATAGCAGCGCACAGAGCATTTTTAACAATTATTCATTATCTACAGAACCGACTCTCTCACAATACCCCCACTCGTCGCTTTGTGCTCTAAAACCGTATACGTGTCCTGTTTGTCCAGGAAAGTTGCTCTTTAGCAGATTGCCTGGCGTCCGGGTGCCAGCTCTTCACATTAATGACGGTCTACGTTGCCAGGCCAGAGATTATGCGTGCAATTAGCCAGGGCCGGGGTTACCGTTGTAAGTGCAGCAGGAAAAAAATCTGAAACATAAATCCACCGCCTTCATCTGATAGGCCGTCTGTTTCATAGCCTTTTTTTCCTCCCAGAGACAATCTGCAGCCTCCTTTCAGGCTGAATATGCAGAATTTCAACATGAAAAAAAGGGAAAGCGCTTTGGCAAGCACATTCAGTTCTACAGTTAGGAAAAAAGAAAAGGAAAATATACAGTCGGGTGTGCGGCTCGAAATACGCACAGACAAGTCCTGCCGCTGAAAGATTCCTTCCCATACCGACAGCCTCTTTTAGGAAAGGCTGCTCTCACCGCGTCCTCTGAATGCACTAGAATATTCCATCATGGCTGCCGCCTTTCTCTTCCACTGTTTCTACATCCAAAATAAAGTGGGTCTAGTGCACATGCTCACTGGGGCATTATCTAATATGTCCTACCTACCTCACCATCTGTTGGAAGTTGGAGGAAAATGCTACCAGCTAACATTTGCTAAATAATTCCTTTATAATTGACACAGTCCCCACTAGTTTGTCAGTTTTGTGGAAAGGGTTAGCTGCCATTTTAAACAGCAGGGATACACCTTTTTTAACTGATACACGGGCTTCTTTAGTCCCGTGATCATCTGTGGGGGCCACAGTGTACGGTCCTCTCTTGACTGTGTATCCCCGTGAGACAGGGTTGAGAGTGAGTGTCCGCAGGCTGTTGTTAACTTCATGCCTCAGATACCGTAAGTGCAGGGACAGGGGGTGGGCCGGAAACGTTTGACAAACACACACACACACACACACACACACACACACACATGCAGCCTGTATTGCCCCAGCTGTGGTATCTCTCACAGCGGTGGTGGGCTGTGTGTGCTATAGGCCAGTCACCAGAGAAACAACGCCTGTGTGTGAAGCCCCGCGTCGGTCCCAGGTGTGAATTATCTCGCACCGGCGTTAGGCCGCACAAGTGTGTGTCAGGCCCTTTGAACTCTTCACCCGCACAGTAACGGTCACACAAGGGTGTGTGAAATGGCCGCACAAGTGTGTGTCCGGTCCTTTCTACTCTTCTCTCCCGTGCGGCAACGCTCACACGTGTGTGTGTGTGTGTGTGTGTGTGTGTGTGTGTGTGTGTGTGTGTGTGTGTGTGTGTGTGTGTGTGTGTGTGTGTGTGTGTGTGTGTGTGTGTGTGTGTGTCAGGGTGTGAGAAGGCCACGCAATTGTATATCAGACCCTTTCTTCTCTTCTTCCACGCGGTAACGGTGGGCCAAAGTGAAAGTAAAATTTTAATGCACATTGCTGCAGCTACAGCTAAATTCATGTCAGGACACGTGCCAACAGCTGCTGAGACCCACAGCGCAACATCTGGAGCGGGTCAAAGCCGCGTGTGCAGGCCCCTGGAGACGGTGGCGGGTAACGTTTAGCTTCACTTAGCTCCCTGTTTGTGTCCTGTCGCCTCTCTTTCACACCTTTATTTATACCTCAGCAGCACATCCAGCGAAGGACCCTCATTTTCAATGCTGCTGAGATGAAGGGAAATAAAAAAAGTAATAGCAAGTAATAAAATAATATAAAATGAAATAACATTAAGTTTGCCAAGCAATAAATAAATCATGTTAAAGCAACTGCACTAAATTTTTACAAGAGTTAAAATCGATGTCTGGGAGCCGAAGGAGCCTGTGTGTTTGAAGCCAAACGGTGTGGCCTTACTCCTGTTCCAGACGAACTCACATCCTGACCTCTGTTGGGGCTTGTCCCAGGCCCACTGTCCCAAATCCGAGTCAGAGGCGTGCGTGTGCAACCGGCCGGGGCGTGCCCCCCACCCCCGCCCCGTAACCGTAACTTTCGCTCTGACTCGCTCCTGCTCGCCCGCGGCACGACTCCGCCCCCACTCCTCCTCGGGACCGGCGCGCTGCTGACAGAACCGCTAACGCCACGGCCGGCGCTAACAAGCCCCTTCGTTAGCGGAGCGGAGTCGGAGCTGAAGGCGCTTTGACTTGACGGAGTAAGGCTTAATGTACTGTAACGCTAAACAGGACTGGAAACGAGGCCAAAAATTTGTTTCAATTAAGCCTTTTTTTCCCCCCTGAAGATCTGAGCCATCGCTGTTCCTCCGTGTAGAGCGTAGACTCTCCCGGTTCGTACCCTGACGTTCCCCTCCCGCCCCCAGGCCTGCGGAGCTCGTACGCCAGTCAGCACAGCCAGCTGGGCCTGAGGTCGGCCATGTCCCCCGACCGCCACATCACGCCCATCTACGAGGACGGGACCTTCCACGGAACCCTGTACCACAGCCCCACGCACGGGGGAGTGGACCTGAATCACAGCGCACAGAGCGCCCTCTACAGGACCGCTTCAGGTACGGAGCACAACACTCCCCGAATCTCACTGTGCGCCCAAAGGATTTAGCTACAAGTCTGGGTTTGTAACTGGTTAAAACAACCAGGTACTAGTATACAGCAAGTTATGTTTTCAGATAGCAGGGATACCATTGTACTGCTGAGCTTGATGCATGCATAAGCTGAATTTCTGCACTAGATATCCTATTCTGTTGATTAATAATATACAGTCAAGTGTGGCGTGACGGTTAGCTTGGCTGAAGGCATCTCGTAAATGAGTAATTAGTGGTGATAATGGTAAGCAGGGGCAGTGAAAATGGCGGTGTGATTTTGTGATGGTTCCTCAGGTGGTGCATGTCTGCTTCACACAAATGAACATTGTGTCTGGGACACATTTTCCCTAACACATTTCACATTTAACATTTCATTGTGTTTTTGGCAGTTTTTTGCTCTGTGTGTGTTTGTTTACCACAAAAAAGTTGTACCTGGATTTACTTTGTCAAAGTTAGCTGCCAAAAATGAATTTGAAGTCCAAATAGTTTTCTTCATGAAAGCAGTTTGTCAGGTTAATGCGATTACCGACCTTTCCAGACTGTGTTTATGGATGAAAAAAACCATGTAAATATATGAATGTGATGGAGTTCAGGATCAATGTTGATTGGCAGCTGGCCTGGCCCGGGTACGAGTGCCAGGGCCTCACCGTGGGGCCAATTTCAGCCCTGTGCGTCTGGAGAGACGTCTCGCGAGACGGCCAGTTCGTCCAGGTCCCTCTGTCCGGCGCCGGACAAAAGAAACCCATTACCCCAGTGTCACTGTAATCAGGACCGGACTAATAAGGAGATTGACATGCCGGCGTTGCTGGGGAAACGGTTTGGGAAAGCTGCTTTTTAACATTCCGGCCGCGTCGCTCCCCGCCTCTCGGGCACACTCCGCTCCGTGGTCTCCTCCAGATGACACCGGAGGCCTGGGTTCTTCTCCCTCAGACAGGTCCAGTAATAACTGACACATAGTCTGACACTGATACACAGGGCAGTTCTCACAGTAATAACTGACACTGATACACAGGGCAGATCTCACAGTCATAACTGACACTCATACACAGGGCAGATATCACAGTCGTAACTGACACTCTTACACAGGGCAGATCTCACAGTAATAACTGACACTGATATACAGGGAAGTTCTCACAGTAATAACTGACACTGATACACAGGGCAGATCTCACAGTAATAACTGACACTGATACACAGGGCAGATCTCACAGTAATAACTGACACTGATACACAGGGCAGATCTCACAGTAATAACTGACACTGATACACAGGGCAGATATCACAGTAATAACTGACACTCTTACATAGGGCTCTTCTCACTGAGTACCAATCATGTGTTTGTGCAGCGTTACATTTGGAGAAAAAAACTGTTTAGGAGTCCTTACAATAATCATTATTCATTAGAAGAAAAAAAATCCAATTTGATCCTTCAACACTTTTTGTCATGCTGTGGAATTAAATTTTAATGACTTCTTTTGCCTGGCACAGTTTTCTTGCCATTCTTTATTTTGGCATTTTAACTATTTTCTTTGTCATAACAATGCGGCTTCATCGTGATAAATGGAAATATCGATTTTTTTGCTCCAAGGAAAGGATTAAGAGCAATGGGAATTGAATGTAAATTTTTAAGCAGAGTAATGAAGCATGGGTTGGGCTGGAGCACAGCGGAGTTGCTCTGTGCTGCGTCTATAAAGAGCGATGGTGTCGGGAGAGAGGGGAGGGTATACCGGTCTTCTGCCTCATTTAAAATCCTTTTATGGAGCTGTCAGCATCATTTCACGTAGACTACTGCAAATTACATTTTGCAAATTACTTTCCAGTCGCCTTACTGATAATTAAATAATTACTTTGGTACCGTTTGATGGATTAAAAGGTGATGAGAGCAGCAGTGTGGTTTGTGGTTTGTACGTTGGCGGAAGATGGCGGTTATATCACACATCTGAGCGAGAAAAGAAAAGGGCGTCCGTGTGAAAAATTCGGTTTTGAGTTGCCGTTCCCTTAATGAAAATGCACTTGGACCTGGGCCCTGCCCCCATAGCGGTCAGCACGTGGAGATGACGGTGGGTTAAGAAACGGCACAGCGGGCTGTCCGGACTGTGTTTGCTGTCGGCTCTATGTGGTGCACGTATGAACATTACAGGCATTCGGCAGACAGCCTTATCCAGTGTGATGTACAACACACAAAGTGCATACACATAACCGGGGGCAGGTGCGCTGAAAGACCCTAGAGAGATGTTAGACTAGCAGAGGGACTGCAGTCTCTCTGGCTCCTCCGTCTGGTTGCTCAGTGTCACTGCACACTGCTGCGGGGGAGGGCACAGCGCTCTGGTCACATTGGGGGGTGGGGGGGGGGGTGTTGAAGGGACGGCAGGGCAGGGGCCCAGCTGTACCGCGCACAGGGTTTTCCCCCTTAGGAGCGTTCCCTTCCGAGACCCCCTTCTCTGACGGGAAGCTCAGCCCCGCCCCGCCTCAGGAGAACTCAGAGGACATGTCCGCGAAACCGTCCGCACCGAGCCGACACAAAATGTCTGCGGGAACCGTGCGGCCGGTTTATTCTGGAATCGCAGGAGTTCTGTTTCACCCACAACATTGTTTCCAGATGGAAGGAGTTGCCTCGCAGCGCATGAAGCTCGACTCTGACCCTGGTTTCAAAATGGAGGTCTGCTTGTGCATTCTCTCTCTCCTACAAAAGAAATCTGCCTTATACCGAATAATGCCTCGCATAAAGTTGTCCCGTGTCAGGCTTTTAATATTCTAGAGTTGTAATGCGAAATGCATAATTTACAAAGGAGATAACAAAAATTGCAGTGGAGTCATTTTCTGGTGTGGCAGCTACTTATGTGGATGAAGTGAAAAATTTAAACACAGCCCTGCACTGACTGAGTATTGTGTTCAAGAACATTTTGTACACAAATAACACCAGTGCTCCTGTTACCACACCATGTGAAATCAGTGTTTCTGTAATAAATTAAAATAATTTAAAGGTTGCTGTGTGATTGCTGTTGCTTTCTCATTTGCTTAAAAGTGTAAAATGTAGTCCAGACAGTGGTGTTGAGTAGCCCACATCCGGTTTGCTTTGTTTCTCTTTTAGCAGGTTTTGCTTACCTGAAGCTCTTACTGAGCAGTTTTTGTCTATTTTTGTTTGTCTTTAAGCATGTGGAGGGAACCTGCAGGTCTTACTGAGCAGTTTTTGCTTGTTTTTGTTTTTTTCTTCAAGCAGCTCTTATTGAGCAGTGTTTGTCTGTTTTTGTTTGTCTTGAAGCAGCTCTTATTGAGTAGTGTTTGTCTGTTTTTGTTTGTCTTTAAGCAGCTCTTATTGAGTAGTGTTTGTCTGTTTTTGGTTGTCTTTAAGCAGCTCTTATTGAGTAGTGTCTGTTTGTAAACAGGTGTGCAACGGACGCCCAGTCAGCGCAGTGCCCTGACGTACCAAAGAAGCCAAAACTACGCCCTGAACAATGGCGCCACGTACGCAGACCCCTACCGCACCACCCTCTACCGCCCCGTCGAGCCCGGCTACGCCCGACAGGTGGTCGCCGTGGACGACGGAGCCACCCGCTCGCCCTCCATAGACAGCATCCAGAAGGACCCCAGGTACGCCCCTATCTCTCCCTCCCTCTCTCTCTCTCCCTCTCTCTCTCCCTCCCTCCCTCCCTCTCTCTCCCTCTCTCTCTCCCTCTCTCTCTCTCCCTCTCTCCCTCCCTCTCTCTCTCTCTCTCTCCCCCTCTCCCTCTCCCTCCAGAGGGCATGGAAGGGGAAGCGCTGGTCCAGACTGGACGTCATGCTGGGCCGTCTCTCATCAGAAGGCCCAATCCATAGATGTCTACTGTTTTATTGGTTCATAAGGAGTCAGAGTCACTGAATTGAAATCTCTGGTCTCTTGATAAAAATCTATTTTAGAGTGCATGTAAAGCGAAGGTGACCAAGCCTTTTCCCTGCAGGCCCTGAAACCTTAAAATGTGCTGCCACGGACATCAGAGCTGCACACAGTATCTACCTTTTTAAAAATACCATGTTTTGCTGCTGTTTTACTCATGTTCTTATCAGTATGTGATAGAATGCTGTGTTCGTATCGCAGTGGTTGTCCTTTGGCTGACCATTCATTTGGTTGTCTCATGACGCTTATTTGCTCTTACTGTTTTTCTGTTATGTGGAAAGGGCTTTAATGTAGAAAAGGCCCCCTGTGAGGACAGGTTATTATTTGGGAATCCTCTGCTTTAGCCATTGAGCCTGCTGCCCTAGGGAAGAGAGTGGGCTGTCTCATGTAGATCCGTGTTAATGTGCCCTGACCTCTACATGACTTTGTCTAGACCAGCTCTTGACTCGAGCTCCAGTACTGCAGAGCCACAATATGACGTGGTCCTTAGTTTCCAAGGCCTACATTGGCTGCTGATTGAGCGAAAATAGCAGAAACCAGCAGGGACAGCAGCCCTCCAGGCCTGGAGTTTGAGATCCCTGGTCTAAACGGCCGTTTTAGAGTAGAATTCCACAAGTGCTTAGAACCACCGTGCGTTTGAGCGGATAAGTCCTCTGACCCCATATGTAGTGGCTGAGTGTCCTGCTCTTAGCCAACCACAGAAGGGGTTGCTGATGTGACGGTAAACCCTGAATGCTGAAGCTGCCAGTAGCTAAGGCTCCCTGTAGCTGAGGGTCCGTGGAGCTGAATCTCCCAGTAGCTGAAGCTTTGTGCCCAGCCCAGGGATCTGTGAAATGAGCCTCCTATTGATCGGGACACAAAAGGCTCGGTGCCAATTTGAGATGAAAATGCCTTTCACTCAGCACAGCCTCAAACAATACTGACTCTACTACACAGCAATTGAGCCTCAAATGGCAGGGTATACCAGACGCCATATTCATGTTCCGTGTTTTTCACCGAGTTTAAAGCTCAGATTCTAGCACAACATGGAGCGCTGTGCGATTCTGTACATACAAGGCAATCATTTCAGAACCAAAATGAAGTTCTGTACATGCGAGGAAGGTTGGAGGTCCAAGCCCCAGTGTGACCATAGTAAGATCTGTGCAGCTGTTGGGCCCTTGAACAAGGCTCTTAACCCCAGGTTGCTGCAGGGGGATTGGCACCTGCTTAGTCTAATCAACTGTAAATTGCTTTGGATAAATGTGTCAGCTAAATAACTAATGTAATGTAATGGTCATCTGTGGCTGTTTTAGGGAGTTTGCGTGGCGAGACCCAGAGCTTCCTGAGGTGATCCACATGCTGCAGCATCAGTTCCCCTCTGTGCAGGCTAACGCCGCGGCCTACCTGCAGCACCTGTGCTTCGGCGATAACCGCATAAAGGCCGAGGTACGTCATTACCCACGATGCCGAGCACCACAGACACCTTCTTGTGGCTCCCTTCTCCTGATTGGATGCGCTGGGAGCTCAGCGTCTCGGTGGGACATGGGGCTGTGTTACAGAAAACAACTGAGCTGTTAGTTTCACTGAGACACACACACACTGTCAGTTTCCCTGAGACACACACACACTGTTAGTTTCACTGAGACACACACACACTGTTAGTTTCTCTGAGACACACACACACACTGTTAGTTTCACTGAGACACACACACACTGTCAGTTTCCCTGAGACACACACACACTGTTAGTTTCACTGAGACACACACACACTGTTAGTTTCACTGAGACACACACACACTGTTAGTTTCTCTGAGACACACACACACACTGTTAGTTTCACTGAGACACGCACACACACTGTTAGTTTCTCTGAGACACACACACACACTGTTAGTTTCACTGAGACACACACACACTGTTAGTTTCACTGAGACACACACACACTGTTAGTTTCTCTGAGACACACACACACACTGTTAGTTTCTCTGAGACACACACACACTGTTAGTTTCTCTGAGACACACACACACTGTTAGTTTCTCTGAGACACACACACACACTGTTAGTTTCACTGAGACACACACACACTGTCAGTTTCCCTGAGACACACACACACTGTTAGTTTCACTGAGACACACACACACTGTTAGTTTCACTGAGACACACACACACTGTTAGTTTCACTGAGACACACACACACTGTTAGTTTCACTGAGACACACACACACTGTTAGTTTCTCTGAGACACACACACACACTGTTAGTTTCACTGAGACACACACACACTGTCAGTTTCCCTGAGACACACACACACTGTTAGTTTCACTGAGACACACACACACTGTTAGTTTCACTGAGACACACACACACTGTTAGTTTCTCTGAGACACACACACACACTGTTAGTTTCACTGAGACACGCACACACACTGTTAGTTTCTCTGAGACACACACACACACTGTTAGTTTCACTGAGACACACACACACTGTCAGTTTCCCTGAGACACACACACACTGTCAGTTTCCCTGAGACACACACACACTGTTAGTTTCACTGAGACACACACACACACTGTTAGTTTCACTGAGACACACACACACTGTTAGTTTCTCTGAGACACACACACACACTGTTAGTTTCACTGAGACACACACACACTGTCAGTTTCCCTGAGACACACACACACTGTTAGTTTCACTGAGACACACACACACTGTTAGTTTCACTGAGACACACACACACTGTTAGTTTCTCTGAGACACACACACACACTGTCAGTTTCCCTGAGACACACACACACTGTTAGTTTCACTGAGACACACACACACTGTTAGTTTCACTGAGACACACACACACACTGTTAGTTTCACTGAGACACACACACACACTGTTAGTTTCACTGAGACACACACACACTGTTAGTTTCACTGAGACACACACACACTGTTAGTTTCTCTGAGACGCACACACACTGTTAGTTTCACTGAGACACACACGCACTGTTAGTTTCCCTGAGACACACACACACTGTTAGTTTCACTGAGCCCCAGAGGGAACTCTGCAACACACACACAGACACACACACACAGAAGTGAAGAAACTGTGATTGAGTATACATATGGTGGAAGCTGGTGCTGCCCTGACCCTTTCAGCCGCTCTTTAAACGCGTGTTTAGGTGTGTCTGCTGGGGGGGATCAAGCACCTGGTGGACCTGCTGGACCACAAGGCCGTGGAGGTACAGCGGAACTCGTGCGGGGCTCTGCGCAACCTGGTGTACGGGAAAGCCACGGACGACAACAAGGTGGCGGTGCGGAACGCCGGGGGCGTCCCCGCCCTGCTGCGGCTGCTGAGGAAGACCGCCGACGCCGAAGTCAGAGAGCTGGTCACCGGTACGCCTGTCCGTCACACCCCGCGCCCTGCTCCCATTGGACACGGCCATCCTGTCCCCTCCCCTCTCCACTCTGTCCCTCCCCTCTCCACTCTCCACCTCTCCCTTCTGTTGTTGTCTCTTTCTCTAGGAGCTGCCCACTCCTGTCCTGTCCTGTCCTGTCCTGTCTTACAGCACTGTCCTGCCTTTAACAGTGTCCCATTCCTGCTCTACTGCTGAGCTTCTCATTCTGATAAAAATGCTCTCTGGTTGGCTGGGGAGGGGGTGATTTTACTGAAGCACACTGAGGTGCGTGACTTCTGGGCAGCTGAAGCTGCAGTGTGTGTGTACAGCTGTGTATGAGTCAGGCTGGAGGACCGTTCTCCGCTCAGATAACAAACCACAGAACAAGCCTTTCATGCTCTGAATTATATCTGAGTGTTTACCATTAATTGCTACATCTGACTATTTCACTTTTTGGGATTATCTTGTGCTGGTGGAATGTGATTTTGGAGCCCTTTCCAGGGCGTAGCCCGTTCTCAGAGCTAGCTGGAGCTTTCCTCAGCTAACAGGAGAACACGATTGCACAACTTCCTGTGAGTCTGTCTGGGGGAAAAACATTGACAGGAAGAGGGCTTGGCTCCGGTCAAAGTCCCGCTGTGCGTGCTGCACATTGCTTCACACGGGAGAGGCAGTACTCCTGGATTCACTCTTCTGAGCATGCTCAGTGTAGAACCACTCTCCAGTCAACACCGAACACAACAATGGACCAAATACAGCTGCCTCCTACTTACACACCCTTACAGAGGGACACACATACCCCCACGCTACTCTAACATTTCACCACACTGCTGATCTACTGTGCTTACTGTGGAAAAAAAACACTCCAAAACAATGTTTCAAAGGGTTAATCAATACTCATTTATTGTATTAGGGCAAGTGGCACAGAGGCTTAGACCTTGAACCAGTGTTAGACGCCCTTAACAGAGGGGTGAACCGTCTTACAAACAGAACAGGGAGCAGCTTCTGCTGCCTTCACTGCGCCAGAACCATCACGGATAGGATTGGCGTGTCACATGTCCTTAGCGACCGGCTGGAATGTCCCAGATGTGTGTGCTGAGAGCTCAAAGCACAGGGGCTTGTTAATTGAATCGGGGGCAGAGATGAGCGGTTGAGTTTCTCTTTAGGGGTCAGCTGCACCCCTGTGATTTTGTGGGGTCAGGGTCACGCTGGGGTGTGAGTTGGTTCCTGGCTCTCTCCCCAGCTGCCCCGCGGTTTTCCACTCCTCCTCCGGAGGCCCGACGGATCAAACAACTCCGCCTCTCCCAAATATGGACTCCCCTCTCCCCTCTCCCCGTGCCACCCATCCCACACAGAGCTCCTGGACCGTCACAGGCTCTGTACACACCCGTCCTGTCCCGTCACAGAACGAGCCGTTCGGACATAACCTCAGAGCAGGAAGTGGTTGTGCAATAAACAACCTGCAAAAACTTGCTCTGTGGAGAGCAGGGATTGTGTGTGTGTGTGTGTGTGTGTGTGTGTGTGTGTGTGTGTGTGTGTGTGTGTGTGTGTGTGTGTGTGTGTGTGTGTGTGTGTGTGTGTGTGTGTGTGTGTGTGTGTGTGTGTGTGTGTGTGTGTGTGTGTGTGTGTGTGTGTGGCCGTTTAGTTGCAGTCGCACTCAGGGCAATCGGTTTGCTGGCGACGCATCTATGCACTGCTGGTGAGCTAATGGGCGACATTTGAATGTCCCCCCAACGTGCCCTGAAAAAGTACACTGGGAAGCATTCTGCAGGAGTATGTGAGCGCACACGGGCAGCTCCTGAAGTAGCAGGCAGTGTGCTGAGGCACGACCGCCCTGCCCCGTGTGAACCCCGGAGCTTCCCTCCCTGTGTAAGAGAAAGACGAGCAGGGCGGTTCGTCAGGGCTAATTTACAGCTGAAACCGGCTGACCTGCGGACGCCAGGTTCATGTTAATCACGCCGTCCTTTATTAAGCGGCCTCTGCGTTTATAGCACCTGTCCGAGTGAAAGAATGGGAGTCCTGGAGGACCTTCCTGCCGTTCGATGGACAAAGGGCCGACACGCTTACGGTCCTTTAGCCAGAGAAACTAGTGCAGCGTGGAGCGGCTTATTTATGAACCTGTATCCTGTGCTTCGGTTAAAACAAACAAACACATTCACACAACCTCGATTTAGCAGTATATGTTTGGTGTTGTTTATATATGTGCTAAACTTGTGTGTGTTGCGTCTGTGTTACACATGTATGTGTGTGTTTGAGTGTGTGCTTGAGTAAACAGAAAATAGGGTCAATAGCTGGGCGAGCATATCTGTGGCTAAAGGCTGTTTTTTATCTCCGTAATCGAGTAAGGAATGCTTACGGGACATATTTTGGGTTGTCTGTGTGGCCTGCAGCCTGCAGCCTCTCCGCGAAACCCGTCACAGTGTCTGCACATGCAGTTGTAGTTCGCTGTTTGGTTCTTTAGCAGCACGATGTGAATACAGCCTCCTCATCAAAACCCCTGTAACGCAGTCATCACACTCCAGGTTACCGAATCATCCGACATGCTCATTAAATTACTGCCAACCGAACGGAGTTGCCCTAGGCAGCTTGTCCTCCAGGCTGCTTCCTACGTGGAATAATCTAGAACAGCGTATTCAGTTAAAGCAGTCATTTGTGGGATTTCACCAAACCCATTACAGTTTGTCTCTCTCAATTTCATTAATGGCGGTTTTATCACCACCAATTACCTAATAATGTATTCATAGAGTGTGACAGAGACACGCGGTGGACAACAGCTGAACTGCAGCCTAAAAAAACTGCAGCAAAAGCAGGGTCCTCATCGTAGGGACAGGCTTGGACCACGCCTCACACTTCAGAGTGTTCAGAGACGTTGGGCTTGGATGCGTGTGATCAAAATGGCAATGTTGGAAACGAGTCAGTGTTTTCTTTTATTATTCATACTGTGTATAACGTGCTCTTTTTCAGTCTGAGATCAGTGTGCTTTAGGGATAATTGAAATGGCTCTGAAGCCTGTTTTTGGAGGGGATTGCGTTTGCTTTCTGAAAATGGCTCATGGAGAGAGTATGAAAAGAGCTGCAAATGCAGCCAGCTTAAAAGCGTACGAGTGCTCTTAGTGAGACGCTGGCCTTGTTTTATCAGCTGTCAGCGCTGATGCATGATGGTCTCTCCGCTGTGACAGATGTAGAAGGATGCATTAGGGTGAGTGCAGGGACTCGTTTCATTGGACGAGCTGGGGAGGTCCCACAGGGTCTCTCTGTGATGTGTGTTTGTAATGTTTACGCTTTACAGCTCTTAAATCTGCACTGCTTTGCACGCTGCCTAGTGTTCATGGCAGGGGTCTGTGTGTACGTACATATGCACACACACACACACACAAACACACACAAAGTACACACACATGTGCACGCACAGAATGTACACACACATACACACATATACACACACACACACACATATGCACGCACACACCCAGAAAGCACACAGACTGTAATTATTACTGTCTCGCCAACAGAAGCACTAACCCCGCCCGCAGTGATGATGTAATGTGGGGAGGGGGTTAACCAGCTCAGTGAGGATTTGACCATGTGCATTATGGGAAAGGTCTTTAGATGGATCAGCTCCTCTGTACCTGCAGGAGCTCATCTAGGCCAAATGTAAGTCAAATGCTGAAGGCTCCTGTCTGCAGGCAGCAGTGTAATACTCTCCCCAGGCTAATGTGTGAGACTGGGAGAGTACACCCACAGAACCTGGGGCTCATTCCAATCCCTTATTCTTCTCCTCTTTTCCCTTTTCTCCTTTTCTTACCCATTGGGATTGGCTAGGAAAAGATGAAAGAGGTAAAGAAGGGGAAGACATGGCAGATAAAGATATGTCTCACTTTAGTTCGGGAGTTCTTGGCTTCTAAGCTCCTAGAAGGGACATTTAACAGGTTGGAATGTCCTTAAAGATTGTAGACCTTGGTTGATTTCGGGGTCAGGAGCAAGTAAAAGATAAAAGAAGAAAAATAAGCGATTGGAACGAGCTCCTGGTCTGGTGACTGCGGCAAGCCTGGCTAACACGACCAGCCTGGCTAACACAACCAGCCTGGCTAACATAACCAGCCTGGCTAACACAACCAGCCTCGCTAACACCACCAGCCTCGCTAACACCACCAGCCTCGCTAACACAACCAGCCTCGCTAACACAACCAGCCTCGCTAACACAACCAGCCTCGCTAACACAACCACCCTCGCTAACACGGCCAGTCTCGCTAACACGGCCAGTCTCGCTAACACAGCCAGTCTCGCTAACACAACCAGCCTGGCTAACACAACCAGCCTCGCTAACACGGCCAGCCAGGCTACACAATAAGCCTCGCTAACACGGCCAGCCTGGCTAACACAACCAGCCTTGCTAACACGGCCAGCCTCCAGCCTGGCTAACACAGCCAGTCTCGCTAACACAACCAGTCTCGCTAACACAACCAGCCTGGCTAACACAGCTGCGCTCCCACGTTTGGACGAGTTATTTTTCTTTTTTTAGCAGAGCCGTGAGAAAGGCAAACACCTCGGCGGCCATTAAGCCTGCAACAATGTTGAAGCACTTCAGGGATGTTTGATTAGCACTCACCCACGCCAGCAATAATACGCTAGCCTCACAGAGCTGCCATTCAGCGCGCTGTTGCCACAGTATCCAGCAGTAAGATGCAGCCGCTCCACATTAACACTCGAGTGCCCTGACCTGTGGGATCCTTCATCCCCTGCTGATACTCCTTCATCCAATTCTGTTTTTAATCATATTTCTAAAACCAGGCCCTTTATTGTCTTAATACGCTCCATTATTGACTGTCAGACCCGGGCCCTGTGTGTCTGAGTCATACTGCAGTGGCTTTCGTCGGTGTCCCTGCACAGTGCCCTCCGTACGCGGGGATAATTGGACGGGTAATGACATGGAGCAGACTGCAGTGGGCGGGGCTGGCTCAGCCACAGGACATGTGCCGGGCGTAGGGGGAGCGGGGCGGGGAACGGCCAGGAGTTTCGGCCATTTGTAACGGCAGCTGGCCCCGGTCTCCTGGGCCTCTCGCCCGTCAGTTACGCTTAACCGATGCCCCGAATCAGACCCGCCGCCTGACTGGGGCCCTCCTCCGCTTCAATCTTTCTTCATCTGTCCATCTCCTCTCTGCCGGCCGTCTCTCTCATCGCTCTGTCTTTCCCTCCCTCCTGCCACTCCTCTATTTCCTCATCTCTCTCTCCTTATCTCTCCCCTGCCCTTCCCTTCATCTCTTCATTTCCATTTCAGTGCTCCTCCGTCTCTCCATCTCTCCATGCTGCATTTCTCTTCTCCTCATCACCCCATCTCTCCATCGCTCCTCCGCTGCTGTCTTCCTTCATCTGCCCATCCGCTCTGCTCTCCCTCCCTCCTCATCCGTCATTGTCATCTTTTCTCTCCTTATCTCTTCTCTTTCTCTCCTCTGTCCTCCCTGGTGCTCTCTCTCCCTCTCTCCTCTCTGGTGCTGTCTCTCCCTCTCTCCTCTCTGGTGCTGTCTCTCCCTCTCTCCTCTCTCTCTCCTCTCTGGTGCTGTCGCTCCCTCTCTCCTCCAGGCTGCTGTTGTCTGTGGTGTAATTAGCAGGACTGTGGCATGCTGTGTCCTCCTCAGCAGATGCAGCATTACCGTATCCCCACACACCAGATGACTGTAATTAGGCACCGCGCATAAATGAGCAGAAATGAAAGGTCCAGACCTTCCCTTTTGTTTTAAAATGTTATTTATTTAACGCTTTACTCAGCTCTTCAAACACTACTGAGCCGATCTGCTTCCATTCTGTGTGCTTTCGATGGTCGACCGCCATGTTGGAAGCAGGTGTTCATTTTGAGCGGATTCCTTGTCCCTTTTTCAGTCTCATCTCTAGGTGAGCTATGACGAGCCCCCAGCGTCTGTAAGGTCTGTCTGTCTGTATGTTCTGTCTGTCTCAGTCTGTATGTTCTGTATGTTTCTGCAAGGATGATTCTAACATGATGCTAATGTGTCCTCTCTGTCTACCCCTCTCTCTCTCTCTCCCCCTCACTCTCTCACTCTCTCTACCCCTCCTCACTCTCTCACTCTGTCTCTGTCTCTCCTTCTCTCTCTCGCTCTCTCGCACTCTGCCACCTCCCTCCCTCTCTCTCTCTACCCCCTCACTCTCTCACTTTCTCTACCCCCTCACTCTGTCTCTCTCTCCCTCTCTCTCCCTCTCTCCCTCTCTCTCCCTCTCTCCCTCTCCCTCTCTCTCTGTCTCAGGCGTGCTGTGGAACCTCTCCTCCTGCGACGCGGTAAAGATGACGATCGTGCGGGACGCCCTGAGCACTCTGACCAACACTGTGATCATCCCACACTCGGGCTGGAGCAGCTCGTCCTTCGACGACGACCACAAGCTCAAGTTCCACTCCTCGCTCGTCCTGCGCAACACCAGCGGCTGCCTGAGGTAGCGTTAGTGTAGCTGCGCTGCCACCTGGTGGCAATGCACAGGCTCTGCAGCCAAGTCAATGCAATAAACACTGCACTGTACACTCACTGAGCACTTTATTAGGTAGACCTGTACACCAGCTTGTTAATGCAAATCTTTAAACAGCCAATCGTGTGGCAGCAACTAAATGCATAAAAGCATGCAGACATGGTCAAGAGGTTCAGCTGTTTTTCAGACCAAATGTCAGAATGTGAATCTAAGTGGCTTTGACCATGGCATGATTGTTGGTACCAGACAGGGTGGTTTGAATATCTCAGAAACTGCTGATCTGCCAGGATTTTCACGCACAACAGTCTCTAGAGTTTGCAGAGAATGGTGCGAAAAATAAAAAACATCCAGTGAGCAGCAGTTCTGCAGGCAGAAACGCCTTGTTAATGAGGTCCGAGGAGAATGG